>NC_047027.1:11898738-11927436 GCF_902652985.1 Pecten maximus | reverse complement strand
GTAAGCTCCGCCATCATTACAGTTTGTCCTATATGTGGCGATTGTAAACACAAGCTGAGCTCCAGATACCGTGTCCACATTTCCTGCGGCTGACACCCCCGCTCTGCTCTGACTGACAACATTACCCCAGTTGATTACTGAAATTGAGGTGCCTTGATTATAAGCAACAGACACTACTGTTTGATAATTTGTAGACCTAGAATTTTTCTGAAGACTGATAATACTGATATCTGTGATTCCGGCTGAGCTTGGTGTACAGGTAAGTCTGAGTTCTGATGTTGGTGTTTCCAAGGTACTTGGTCCTGTTATGGTGATGGACTGACCAGACACTGAAACACAATAAAACATGATAGAAGGATTGATATAGGACTACCCGCTCGATATGTCGACAGTTCAATAGTCACAGACTTGTAGCCAGTAACTTAAAATACAAAATACCAAGTCTAAAGTATGTATCAAGATGGCAATCCCGTCCAATCAAAGTCGATCAGTATACAAAATAGTTCGATTTGTTTACCCTGATGCAATGCATACAGAAATATATCAACATTATTCTAAACAATTTTGGGGTTTGTATCCGTAAAAACAAATAACTTCCATTATCAGACACGGGTTTAATTACATGGTAATGTAATCAATGAAATTACAAATTACTTTATGAAAATGGCATTATCATTACTGTAACCATTACACAAATTAGAAATGCAATTAATCAAATAGATAGTTTTTCAATGTAATAAAATAAAGCCATTATACATGTTTAGATTCCTATCAGGGAAACACATGTTGGACTTATTCTGATCTAATGACTGTAGAATATGTTAGTATCAACAGGTCGATCTTCTAATTCTAGTATTTCAAATGTGCTTCTTCCTGCTTTTGTGACGGATTTACAAGAAATATAATACATTGTACATTGACAAAGAAACGAAAACAGATATTTTATTTTACTGTTGAATTAAACATTTGAACAATAACGTGACTAAATTAACAATTTTTTGTAAATATGTGTTATTTACCTAGTGTTAATTTCACAAGTTTGGGGGGGTTGGCCGGACAATTAGTGAAAATAAAAACAAACATGTGACAAGATGTGTCAGCTTACCATACACTATTTTACCTAATACACTATAAATGTCGAAGCACGACACAATATGTAACGTGTCACAAGATATGTTACCGTGCCACACAATTTGTAACGTACTATTCAAGATTTGTAACAACAAATCTACATCACTTACCCACCTCAGCTGAATTAAACTAAGTGGTGTGCTATATTTTCAACTTACACGACAACACGTAGTTAACGTTCAGTGTGACATTATTTGATCAACATATACATTGTATGAAATATGTCCCTCCAACGTCAACCATACCCCTTTATTTTAAATATCTGTAGGCTTCTGTATAGCTAAAGTTACGCTGTTTTATCAATATGAAAATACACATGTACAAACTGTAGATTAAGGCTTCAGTGTACAGCCAGATAATAAAATATAGACCATGTATAACCTGATTAAATATATACAAACCATGCATATCCTGATTAAATATATGCAGACCATATACACCATGATTAAATATATACAGACCATGTAACCCTGATTAATTAGATACAGACAATTGGATTTGGCTTTAATGCAATCCTCCACAGGTTTAGTTCATTGTTTACTTACCTGTACAAACTGCAGCAGTTAAAATTAACACCAAATCAAACATGACTTGTGTATTCCCCTGTATGGTGAACATGTAACCGTTGTTTGAAAACTGTCACAACAACCAGGAACTTACGATGTACCCGGTAATAATGACGTAACGCCCGGGACTGTCCGCCGTGTCATCGGAAAGCACGCTGTAAATTGTTTAATCTCGAGATAAAATATAATAAATCACGACCACACCTTAGTGGATACCACTGTAGTTGAGTGAGGTATAATGCATACATTTCAAACAAGACTATAGCCACGTCTGAGTGTGTATTTACCCCACGCCAAGTTGTCATCTATTTGCGGAGCAATATTGTGTAACGTGCACCTGGTCCGTCCCAAGTGTCTCCTGGGATAAGATGTGCCCTCAGCGCACTTGACTAGTCTACTCTCAATCGGAATATAATGGGCAATATTTACAAATGATTAATCTATAGGTGACATATAAGAACAGATAAAACGGTCGTGCTGCTTGCCACGGAACCTCTAAAACTACAATACAAATATAACTATAGTAGGCATTGACGCCCACAAACGCCTAATGCATGTGCCCTCGCCGTGCACTGGTACGAGCCGTTGCTGTCGTGCGCGCCGGCAATGGCCAATCAAGCACGCCGGCTACCTCGCGCACCGGCAATGCCAGATCAAGCACGCCTATTAGACATCTCCAGTTATAGACGTACGCGGACTACGTGCGCGGAGACGGAGACGTACTAGGTAGTTTCTGGGGGTCGTATCAAAATAAAAAATAAACAAACACGTGGTGTACGTCAGAATAGAATATTTCCTCATTGCAATACATATCAGTCAATTAACACAAATATAAAATGAGGTTTTCCTAAATTACATGAGTAAATGTGTATATCCGAGACACAAATACGAATAATTATCATGTATACCCGGATATTACAGTCTTTGGCTATATTATGATACATAATGATTTTCTGAAATAAGAAGTGATAGTATTTAAAAAATAAAAATAAAATAAAATAAATTGGCCTACTTTACGTTATATAGGTAACACATGTCTTTTGTATTTTCTATAAGGAGGATTATGTCAATAAAGTTGACAGTATAATAAAAGTAAATTGTCACTTAGACTCAGAACGTGCACGGTAACATACAGTACTTGTACTGTAGTGTCTGGTCAATCGGTAACTATCACGTGCACTGAACCATATGGATCTACGGCAGAACGTTGATGCCAAGCTTGGATTTTCTTTTACGAAAACAGTTTTTTTCGTCTGTATGCCATAGCTGCACAGATGTCTACAGTTTGTCGAATTTTATAACGTGGATGGCGCCAAAGTGTCCCTATCGCTCTATACAATTTTACTTCACGTATTACATGTTCAACTCTTACTCTATAGGTACTATGGATTTGATTAAATTTCCGGGATAATTGTTGGTGATGTGCAGGTTGCCGGGCTATTTCCGGTCTGGTGTATGGTGTCATCAAAGGGTATCGGTTCGGAAAAATCTTGTCACCAAGTATAGTACATTCATCAGGAAACGGAAGCAGTTCATTAGGGCCAATGTTTGGTAAGGAATTAAATATTTGGGCATCATTTTGGTGTCCAAGAAAGCCACTATGTACATATCGCAGTGTATTTGTATTGTCTATGATGATTATAGTGTGCATGCAATGTTGATGTCTATGGCCACTATAGTAAAGTTGTTGTGGTTCATTTCGGGGTCTATAGATATGATGTGATGTACCGTCGATGGCATCCACTGCATCAGGAATTTTCTGCCAGATTCCCCGAGCATTCCTCCACTCTGCTACCGATGGCCACCTGATAGCATTTACGTATGTATTGTGCATGATAAGACGCAGTTCATCTAATTCACACCCGATTGTCGCAGGAGAAACATCAAACAATAATGACAAAACGGCATAACTAGGATAAGACCGAAGCCACAACATGAATAGCATAATTCTATTTCGCGGAGACAAAACATGTCTTTGTCTAGACCTCCTACACATATGCAAGTCTCCGACGATTTCACATAAGGACTCGGGAGTTTCTCCAGTGGCCTCGAAAAATTCATAAGGATGGAGGGCAAACATCTGAAACACATCTCGTCCCATCCAAAGGTTTTCACAACTACCGAATAATCGGCTTCTTATATTTATTAAAGGATCAGGAGGCAAGTGAATAATTGCAATAATGATCTCGATCACAAGGCGGAGGTACTCGTCAGCAGTTGGAGGTTGCAATGATATTACAGGCAGTAAATACGACGACATTCTTGCATCCATGCCTGTGAAATAATCATAATAGACGGAACAATTACAATAGATGAAATATCATCTTTTAGTAAAACGGTTATAATACCTGAATTTGTTAATTAGAATTGCATTATTGGATTAAATAAATTTCTAGGGGATGGTTTTAATTTGGTCGAACGGCGTCGAAGACACCCACAATTGTATCAAGATGTCTGTAACACAGGGACATGAGAGTGTAACTAATTCTCAAGTCCCTGTGGTCTGTCAGGTACAAACAATAAATATATTAAATTTTTAAAAATATAAATATATATAATGTAAAATACATATTTATATATATTCATTTATTTATACGCAGTTCACACATACACATATTCTATATCCTGACATCATAAAATGTGAAGACAACATCGATGATCATTCTAGATTAAATCAATGAAAATCGTTAATATAAGAAACACATCATTTTAAAACCTTACGGGAGTTAATTAAGGAACGTTCCTTAAGGTTTTTAGCACTTTAGGGCCGCCATATAACCATTTCTAGGTGACTAACGTGTACATTCACAGAAGTTCGTATGCGACAAACAAGTAATTTCCAATTCGAAAAGTTCTTATCGTGACAATGGAAAAAGGTAAGTTTTGTCCATATTCATCATTTAAACATACAACAGATACATTTCTGGTTCAGTATAGTAACATGTATATATAGCGATATTTACCCGATAGTGGTCACAGAAATTTTCACAGCTTGTTTTCTTTATCGCACGTGTCCACCTATGCCTCCACGTGTAGCGGTGCATGAACGTGCGCGGTGGATAGTTAAGGAAAAGGTTTTTTTTTATCTGTTTGATTATTATATTTGCTTTTAAATATATATATTTATTGAAAATAAGATATCCCTGTATTTGTTTACATATATCTCTATTTATTGAATAAACAAATATCTATATATAGTGGGTTTCCACTAACTCCTCCAAAACCTGATATGTCCTTAAATGACACTCGTAAACTCAAATCTCAGAAAATCAAAAATTATAATTTAATTACACTTTTTCAGAAAAAAGTTTGTTGAGTAAAAAAACCAACAATATCTCTATTGGCAAAGAAGAAACTTTGATGTTACTGCGCATTTACCAATGTCATCCCAGTGCTTGGGGAGATATTATTGACGAAATGAAGGAAAATCAGAGCAAACTGCCTGCCATGACTCAGCGTTTATATAAGACATCGTCTCGTAAACAGCTAAGAGACAGGCTTAGCTTGAAGTTACGGAAATTAATGGCCCAAAAGGCACCAATAGAAGACCCCGAGATAAGGTAAAACAAACTTATCATACTAGTAAGAAAAATATTAATAGTTTTCAGGATATCTGTTTTAATCAATACATGTATATACATTTCACAAAAAAAAAAAATACGTAAAAACGTATAATATTAGTCCCAAACAAAAGGAAACCTTTCAACTGAATTGTACTGTTAAGTGGAGAATTCGAAAATCATTATTTTTATTTCCGATCATATGACCCCTGTGGTTTAACGTAAAAATCGTTTAATTGGGATAACGCATCATATTACTTGGATCCAAATATCAAGTGTGGTTATCTTTTGCATAACATCTGCATTTCAACCAATCATTTTTTGCAGAGAAGAAGTACGCAATGTCCAGGCGATTGAATCCAGACATTCCGGCATTTGTCGACCAGAGATTTCAGAAAAATCCCCACCACGATCAAGCTCTCATCGTCATCCCTCGACCTCCAGACGACCATCGACCTCGACATCTTGCCCATCGGCCTTGACCTCTGGACCGCCGACCTCGACCTCGACTTCCCGACGATCGTCACCTCGGCCAGGCACCTCGCGGGACATGAAACGATCGAGAGACGCGATAATGACTACTCTTAGCAGTGACGAAGACGACAACAATAGAAGGAAACCTAAAACAAGAAAACCACATACAAAAAAGCACTCTCTAATGGAGCTAATTCGGGAAAATCAAGAGAAATACAACAAGTTTATATCGAAAAAAATTCCGAAATTACTCACCGCTTTGGGTGTTGAATCAAGCGACAGTGAATAAGTATAAAAAAAATGTGAAACTGTGTATTTTATTCTTAGTCTGTTTAGAATCATCATTTTCAAAATTACCTATATTGTTTAGCTACACCACTATTTACCACGTGGGACTATTGCGGGGTACTGCCGGAGATGGGGGTTTTTTGCGTGGGGGGGGGGTCCTCTGGCTTTCCGTCACCTAAAAAACCTGACATGCCCTTAAACGTCTCTTGCTTTTAATCAATCTAATTACAATTTGAGCCGTTAATGAAATAACTACATCCCATTGAGGGTCACGTAAGGATGAACTTTTGAATCGACCAATGAAATTGCTAATTCCAGAATCTTAGAAGTGAATTTGGTCTGGCGAAATAAATTGCATATATAATATGAATCATATTTGTTTGTTAAGTCATTCCAAGTGGCATATGCAGTTATCTGCAAGTGTTTACAAAACAACTTAATATGTGTGACATTGTCAAACACAATTTCGTCTTCTTAGTGAAGAAATGTTCATCCTGACATGACTCGTATGGGATGTTTTTAGATGTCCATACGCCGATACGGAGTAGATAATGAACATCGAATTTTCAATAGGCTGCTAATATGATATTAACCACAAGCAAACAAGCTGCTTCTGGTTATGCTGCAATAATAAGAAGTGAAACTATACAAATGTCACGTTATATTGAAATTCAGAATGCGTTTTAATCCTAACAAATCCCTATTAAGTTGGACGTCGAGGAAAGTGTTCTTCACTTTTGATACGACCCCCGAAATCTGCCTAGTACGTCTCCGTCTCCGTGCACGTAGTCCGCGTACGTCTATAACTGGAGATGTCTTATACAAGTGCTCCCGGCACTTACACAGCGCATCGGCTACCTCGCGCACCAACACTGCCAGGTCAAGCACGTGCTCCCGGCACTGGTACGTCGCAATGGCTATCTAGCGCACCAGCGTATACAGCGCAGCAGCCACACTGACCTCCCTGCTGCCTTACGACCACTGGTCACTTACTCAGCGACCACTACCTGTACAGTCTTTCCCCAGAGACTTATTCAATCTTTGCAGTATTACCTGTAGTCTGTAGTCTTTTCCAGTCGTAAACACAAGCCAGCATCTGTCAGAGTTTCTCCTCTAGAATGAAACAAACCCGCTCTTATATACAGCCGGCCTAAACCATTTCCGGGTAAATCAGGTTATCCCATTTCTCGTGACGTCACCTGTATTCTGGTCTTACGAGCGCTTTCATCCTATACCTACTTGCATGCACAAACAATCGAACGCTACATGACAATGATTACACGTGGTTTATTTATAGATCATACACAACATACACATATAAACACGAACATGGTTAACTGTACTATACTTATTCATTACACTACCCTCCCCTTGAAGAATAATGCGACCTCGCATTTGCAACATTCGTCACTTGCCTGAGTGACGACAGAAATTAAATGTAATTAATTAACGATGTAGCGGATGTAACAACTAAACTAGTAACAAGGGAAATGTCTTCTAAAAGTATTCTGCCTAAGTATAATCAAATAGTCCTATGGTTAGTTTTCACCATATCCCTCCCACCATTCCTCCTCTGAAATTTCGTGTAGAGTTACAGGAACCTCCACCGTTGTCTTGGCCCTTTTTATGAAGTGGCGATGCAACATCACTCATTCTCTTTTGCCTGTTAAGTGTTGTAACATGATGGAAGGTGAGGAAATACTGCCTTCTACAGCCTGTACGCTTGAATTTTGGACTCCTCTTCCGCTTACTGTCGGTCTCGGCAGGAACCTAGAACTGTCAGCTGTTGTGGAACTGAAGGTCACCACTACAGATACGGTCGCTGGAGTATTTGGACTTGTAGGAACGTTGTCATCATAAGCAGTGGCGCCTACCTCACTGACACTAGCCAGCAGGGTCTCAAGTGCACTGCTCGTCACCGGAGGACGTCCAAGAGCAATGACAGGAGGAATGATCTTCTTAACTCTAGAAGGAGCCGGAATGGCTTGTGGCTTAGTGGACTTCCGGATGATCCGTCCTAGCTGCACGCTCGCTGGAGTCGGCGGCACAGATACATCTGCGGCCATCGCACCTCCGCCAAAAACTAAACCCAGCTCACCTGGATCCTGCCTCTCCCATTCACGCTCACTGCTGTCCTGCTGGTCGTTTTCGTGACAGCGCCGCTGATGTCGTGTCAAATCTGCCTTCTTAGCTGTGGCGTAGTTACAGGTACCAAAATTGCAGACATATGCCTCATTCCCCATGCGCTGCGTGCCGCAACGAACTAGGTGACTCGACCAGTTTTTCTCGTCTAAGAATTTAGCAACACAGAGAGGTTATCTGAATGGATACGTCACAGGGGTGGTCTTGGTGGTCACCATCCTGAAACATACAAATGAAACCAAACTAAACAACTGTTTCCCTGAGAGTGAATGTACAATTATTGATAATGTCTTTCATCCAGCGTGGTGGTCGTCGGCGTCGCCGACTTTTGGCAGCGAGAGGTTCAGTGTCTGACTCAACGCTACTTCTATCATCTACCTCAGACCAACCATTTCTAATTCTACTAGTGGATCAGCTCGTAGCAAAGGGGTTTCCTGATCTATTGCATCTGCACCCTCTGGAGCAGACTGATATTGGCCGCCGCTCTGCACCCCTCTCAGATACTGATCGTATTTCTTTCGAATGCGGTCTACATGAATCACTTGCGGCTTTCCCCTTAGTCCGCAATTGACTTCGTAGTTCAAATCCGGGCATTTGCCTAACACCTGGAAAGGCCCCCGCCAGAAACCTGTAAGTTTGGGTGATCGGCCCTGCTTCTTCTGAGGAAAGAAGACATATACCAACTCGCCAACTCCAAAGTTCTGCCAGCTTAGTTTCTGGTCATGGTACTGCTTCTGTCTGAGCATAGCACCAGCTATTTGCTCTCTGACAAAAGAATGTGCCTCCTCTATTCTTTCTTACAGCTCCCAAACCCATCGATGCTGAGGGATAGCTTTTGTAAATCTCGGCATTTCGTATATCAAGTCTAGTGGTGTTGCAACCTCCCGACCTAGCATGAGCCTATTGGGCGTATATCCAGTGGTTTCGTGTTGAGACGAACGGCAGGCCATCA
Organism: Pecten maximus; assembly: GCF_902652985.1. NCBI lineage: Eukaryota > Metazoa > Mollusca > Bivalvia > Pectinida > Pectinidae > Pecten > Pecten maximus. The sequence continues at coordinate 11,918,323 of NC_047027.1, read as the reverse complement.
TTACATAAGGTAGGTAGGTGTCCCAGTCGGAATGGTGCTCGTTGGCGTAAGCGCTGAGCATTGTCGCTAATGTTTTATTGAAGCGCTCGACCATTCCATCTGAGGGTGGTAGGGCGTAATTCTAGTCTTGTTAATGTGCAAAAGCTGACACATTTCCTTGAAAAGTTTGCCCTCAAACTGCTTCCCTTGGTCGGAATGTATGTACCGCGGCACCCCGAACCGTGCAACAACCTCCTCATCAATGATGGTCGCCACAGTTTGGGCTTCCATGCTAGGCATGTCAAAACTCTCTGTCCATTTTGTGTAGTAGTCACTGACTACGAGGATATAGACTGCCAGAGTCTGTTTCGGGCAGTTCCCCAAGTATATCCTTCGCTATTCTTTCCATGGGTATTCCAGAGTGGACAATTCGCATTGGTGCGCGCTTGGTCTTCGAAGGGCCTTTTCGTTTGGTGCATTGCTCAATCCTATGACGTAATTTCTGCTATCAGCTTGTAATCCAGGCCAATAATAGCGCTGCCTAATTTTCGCAATGGTTTTTCGTATGCCAAGATGTCCAAAGGTCTTTGAGTCATGGCACTGATGCAAGACTAGTCTTCTCTCTATTCTCGGTACAATACCTTGTAGCCAGGCCTTCTCTGTTTTCATGTTATCCCACCGCTGCCACCAACATTATGTAACGTGCACCTGGTCCGTCCCAAGTGTCTCCTGGGATAAGATGTGCCCTCAGCGCACTTGACTAGTCTACTCTCAATAGGTATATAATCGACAATATTTACAAATGATTAATCTATAGGTGACATGTAAGAACAGATAAAACGGTCGTGCTGCTTGCCACGGAACCTCTAAAACTACAATACAAATATAACTATAGTAGGCACTGACGCCCACAAACGCCTAGTGCATGTGCTCTCGCCGTGCACTAGTACGAGCCGTAGATGTCGTGCGCGCCGGCAATGGCCAATCAAGCACGCCGGCTAACTCGGGCACCGGCAGTGCTAGATCAAGCACACCTATTACAAGTGCTCCCGGCACTTGCACAGCGCACTGGCTACCTCGCGCACCGGCAATGCCAGATCAAGCACGCCTATTACAAGTGCTCTCGGCACTTGCACAGCGCATCGGCTACCTCGCGCACCAACACTGCCAGGTCAAGCACGTGCTCCCGGCACTGGTACGTCGCAATGGCTATCTAGCGCACCAGCTTATACAGCGCAGCAGCCACACTGACCTCCCTGCTGCCTTACGACCACTGGTCACTTACTCAGCGACCACTACCTGTACAGTCTTTCCCCAGAGACTTATTCAGTCTCTTCAGTATTACCTGTAGTGTGTAGTCTTTTCCAGTCGATGATGATGTTGATGTTGCTGGTTTAAAGCCTCGATTTAGGTTACAACCTCTACTCGCGACTCTAGGTGAGAACATTAGTCCGGGGTGACTGTTAGATGTTGTCAGTTGGTGATTCCCTCCTCCTTTCTCAACACGGGCTTGGGACCGGCTACGGCGGAGTTGTCTTTTCCAGTCGTAACAAACCCGCTCTTATATACAGCCGGCATAAACCATTTCTGGGTAAATCAGGTTATCCCATTTCTCGTGACGTCACCTGTATTCTGGTCTTACGAGCGCTTTCATCCTATACCTACTTGCATGCACAAACAATCGAACGCCACATGACAATGATTACACGTGGTTTATTCATAGATCATACATAACATACACATATAAACACGAACATGGTTAACTGTACTATACTTATTCATTACAATTGCTCCAGTATTTTACCTTTTACAAGATACCCTATATATTATATATGATAAAGTATATGTTTATGAGATATCTTATATGTTTATAAAACATCTTATTTAAAGTTTTAAGATATCTTATATAATAAATAGGATATATCATAAAAGATATAATATATCATATATTTAATAAGATGTCTTGTAAACTTTTCTTTATAAGATATATTATATAATATAATCTCTTTCTTTTATAAGATATCTTATATAATATAATCCAAATGTTTTATAAAATATCTTATATAATATAATCTATATATTTTATAAGATATCTTATATGATATAATCTATATCTTTTATAAGATATCTTATATGATATAATCTATATCTTTTACAATATATCATATATGCTATAATCTATATCTTTTATAAAATATCTTATATAATATAATCTATATCTTTTATAAGATATCTTATATAATATAATCTATATCTTTATAAGATATCTTATATGATATAATCTATATCTTTTATAAGATATCTTATATGATATAATCTATATCTTTTATAAGATATCTTATATAATATAATCTATATCTTTTACAATGTATCATATATGCTATAATCTATATCTTTTATAAAATATCTTATATAATATAATCTATATATTTTATAAGATATCTTATATGATATAATCTATATCTTTTATAAGATATCTTATATGATATAATCTATATCTTTTATAAGATATCTTATATGATATAATCTATATCTTTTATAAGATATCTTATATAATATAATCTATATCTTTTATAAGATATCTTAAAAAAAATTCTTTATGAGATATCTTATAAAGTATGTAAGCTATGATATATAAGATATGCTATAGAGAAAATATAATATATCTTATACAGAACGAGACTCTCGTGAGACTGATAAAACCTAAAAGTTCGAGAATGACTGCTCCTTCTGTAAGGTAACTGACGTTTCGTTGGAAGGCATGCAGATCATATACAATCACCCCTCTGTCGCGACAACGATAATGGTAATGTTGCTATAAGATTATCGAGCGAGGAAGAGATCCATGATTTCTGGGATTTTGACAACGTGCATTGTGTCAATATTCTACCGACAATCCTGTCATCCGACATTCATTGGCCACTGAAGCTGTGCTGAACCATTGCACCAACTGGCCATTGGGGGCAAGGCTAGACCAGAAATGCTTTGCCTAACAAAAGGACTACAGAACATTGAACATGAAGCAGAAACTCCACTCACAAAACGTTTGAAGGAGGTGTCTGCTGAGAAAATGAATACATCCGTAGACATAAACCAGTCAGTGGCTACCGAAAAGAACACGAAGTGGCAAGTGAAGCTATTCAAGTTATGGCAAAAATCCACAACTACTTGTCAAGGGAAACAACTCCTGGTGAAATGATGAGAACAATAGCATTGCCAATGAAATGCAGACCAATAGTATTTGTAAAATCTGACAAATCATTGCCGTCATTGATTGTATAAATAAACGTCACAGCTGAAATCTAGGTGTTATCGTCTCGGTAACTATTGGTCCTGTGTGGCTGCAATGGCGTAACTCAAACGACGAAAGTAAAAATGCAAGTATTTTTGTTTCAATTGGTACACACATATATAGGAGGTGTGTTGAATTTAGAAACGGTCCGAGGACCCGAGAAAAAATTGCAGCAGTTCTATTGCGAAGCTAAACCAATAAAACTCCAAACAATCGTAATGAGGAATACAATAATAACAATCTAAAGAATAAGAGAGCGGCTATAAATCGTCATATCTCGGACATTGGGAGAGATATTGACATATTCAATGACGAAGTTGTTCAAACATCCAACAAGACCATGAATGGACTTTTAAAACACAAAAAGACACGCGAGTAGCGTTACCAACGACACACAAATGGATAATTAGCATAAACGATTTTGAAAAAATAAATAGGTACTTTGAAAAATCCCCATACATTTTGCAGCTCTTCGGTTAGAGATGGCTAACAGTCTGCCACAATCCCCTTCATCTATGATACACTTTCGTAAGGTTAAACGGATGGAAAACGGAAAGAGAGGTTATATCCGTTCAGCTGCCATCGATGTTACGGAAAGTAAACGACGAATGAAAGTGTTATATATATATTAGCTCCCAGGGATGGTAAGTAGCTAAATGTATATCAACATCTTTTCTGTAAACTCGAGGAAAACCATACAACCAAAGGCTACTCTCATCATACATGTTACACCGATAGATATAATTGTTGACACAGGAGCCACTGTGGACACATTGGATGAAAGGACTTTCTAGCAATTAAGGAGAGACCATTTAAAACCAAAGTCAAATCAAGAACGATTGAAACAAGCAATGAAGTCTTGTCACAGTGTTGCGGGAGAAAAAGAAAATTTCGTTTCGCAATTAAGTTACCACACTGCAGTAGCCATGTCGATAATTCCACCGATTCGCGTAGTTTTAAAGTCTGAAATTGAATTAATATCAGATAAGTACCAGAATTAATTTGAATTAACAGTAAAATAAAAGATGTTCAAGTGAAGACATATGTATATGTAAACAAGGAACTCCAACCTAATACAAAACCACACAGACGAATACACCTTTCCATATGAGTTTTTACGCTATTTGTTTTTATAGAAAGGCATGTAGCAGACCCTGAAAAGATTGACGTGATCCTCAACGCAGAACCACCTACAGCCTCCTCGAAATTGCTTACTATGTCTCGAGATTCATACCAAACAATTACAATTACTGCTTCGCTGCGAGTGTTAGCACACACATCTGCCAAAGGGCTGAAGAAGAATTTTTTAAAATGTTGAAGATGGAATTTGTTGGAGAAGCCATACTTCTATCCTGGAAAAAATGTTATTCAAGCCCTGTAGGCTTTGGAAACATACTTACCAAGGACAACAAGGTAAAACATTATGCTAACAAAGCCCTGGCCGATGTAGAGAGGAAATATTCTTAGACGAAAAAAAACAAGCGCCTTGCGACTTCAAAGTGAAGAACAAACCAGACAGAGACAACCCTGCAGGCTAAATGTCACGATAATTTGGTTTGGTTAATTTGGTTTAACGTCTTATTAACAGCCAGGGTCATTTAAGGACGTGTCTGGTTGAGGAAAGTCGGAGTACCCGGAGAAAAACCACCGGCCTACGGTCATTAACATGCAACTGCCCCACGTAGGTTTCGAACTCGCATCCCAGAGATGGAGGACTAGTGATAATGTGTCGGGACACCTGAAACACTCTGCCACCGCGGCCCCTGTCGCGATAGCCTACCAGAGCACAACTTGACACTCAAAGGTTGGTGAAGAGTATTTGAATTTCATCGTTAACAATGAAGCTCCGATAGCAATCGCGTTGACAATGATACTATTCAAGAAGTGATTGAAAAATATTGTGTCTGGCAAAAGGTCGGAAATCTTTCGAAATGGTAGAGCAGAACAGTTTGTAAGGGCATGAAAGGAACACACCGTTGTCTCTACCTAGTCGTAAGAAACGAAAATCTTCGAAGGGAGCTTCACTGACATATATCAGCCCTCCAAAACACGTCATTCACAACACGCATAAATCTCTCACACAGGGGATGTCATTGTTTATAGGATGCTAAACATTAAACCTTAACGTTTCAATCAGAGATTGATTCACTGATTGATGCTCTGTCAAAGAAAGGCTAGAGGAATAAAGACAGAAGAACAATCGAAATATTATTAATGTGGAGCTATGGACTGTTTATACTAATCAGTCTGATGCGGAGAGCCACACTATAGGTGGAGATATCAGCAAAGACTCTCTGCCGTCTAGAGCGGCAAGGGGAACGTTCAGAAGGTATTGTCGACATAAGCGGGACCACATTAAGATGTCTTAGATACGGGTGCCAAAATTTACGGAATCGTTTGATCGACGATATATGAAAGAACCATAGTACCTGCAGTATACATATATGTAGCGGAATCGGACTCTCCTATTATACATGTATATTGGCCGAATTATGCAGGTAAAGTATGTATATGGACAATAAATACCATTCGTCGGCTTTGTTGAGGTCATGCTACCGAGTTTATATATTGGACGTTAGTCTATGGGCAATTTCAAAAGATTCGTCCGTATGACATGAGCTCTTCTTGAACAGCGAAAGATTCTTAAGTCCTTTTTGCGTTTACGTGGCTTACCTGCGTATTGCTTTTAAGATAAGAACATCCAGGTGTAGTGTTATCGGTTGTGTATCGCCTTAATTGGTTGGGTAAGTACAGTGAAAGATTTCCGTTGCGGGTGGTATTTAGTTAATTCTGAAAGCCTTATAAAATTTGCAACAAACAAGATATGAGGTTTCTTCAATCCTGGTGCACATTTGTAGGGCCAATCAGTAAAATATATGTTGAAAAAAACAACTTAATTGACAAAGACCATGAGACATTGTATAAAGGATCTATATTTTGAAGTAGGAAGCCAAATTAATAGTATTGCAATGTAGAATATTATGATGACCAGTGAAAGTTGTTGGGAACGTTTGTAAAATGTTATATTACGTCCCTTTTCTTCTATGGCGGGGTTATAAAATAGTTCATGCAAGACCGCTTTTAGTTGTATATAGACCAATAATACTATTATGCTCAGTGTAAAACGTTAAGTTTTTAAGTATTGACGGTCTACGTGTTACTAATTTGTATACAAAAGTCAGATGACACGATGCATGTGATCAGACTCGTGACAAGTCATTGTGTTGGGAACATTGTAAAAGTACGACTTAATAAAAATGTATTCATTTCATTACATTTACATATAAATGTTTATCTCGTGTAACAGAGCAGAAACTAGGTTATCCGTCGAGTAGGTATTATTATTATTGTAGGATTGCGTACGTGGCTATGTATACCCTATATTGATGACTCGGTTTTTATTGTTTACCGTAGCATTTAAGGTGCGAAAACTGTTTATTGTGTCATCATTGTTCTATGAAAAGTTCGTCGAAAATGATTTATGACGCGGTTTACGCTTCATAAAATGATAACTTTACGTTATTATGAGAAGCGTCAAAGCGCGTGTCAGTCCCTTTTCCGTTTGAGATTGATTTATCCCATTTTTAACAACCCTGTAGTGCAAAATATCAGACAGTGGGTGACATAAATATATCGGGATAAGAAGGATCATCATTGCAGCAAAATGAGCAAAGGAAGTTTCGATATTTGCCATCTGTAGTATCAAAGCGTGATTGTCCCAGATCAGCGTATGAATACATCGTTTATTATGTTCCGAAAGATAAGTTTAAGGCCCGGGATATGAGATGCTCAAATCTATATAAAATGTTGGATAAATTGATATACTATGTGATCAAGCGATACGAATGAGGATGATATAAGTAGAGCCCCATATCGGGAGATACGGGTGCCCTATAGTACTTCCACAAATGTCGTTCCTAGCAATGACCTTTTCATTTATTGACCAATTAGCATGAAGCAATACAAGAAAGTTAAACGTCAAGATAATCAGGTTCAAAGGTCAAGAAAAGGTTTGCGTCTTTTCACTGAGGAATATTTTGTAACTACAGAGCAAAAAATGATTATAATTCAACATGCAAGCAACTGAACAAAGTCCAAAGTCACTGTGACATAGGTTAAGGTCAAATATTGTAGTTTTTCACTAATGAAAATTTAGTTGTGACACTTTTAAAATAATCCTATTGTCAGTTGACAAAAGGTCGGGATCACAGGGTCAAAATTCAATATCAAATCATTTTTCTATACACTGATGGTCAATTTTATTACATTTTGAAGCAATAATGTTAAGAATTAAAGTCAACTGAGAGTCAAATTATACATTTCCTGCCCTGAATAATCTGTTAATTATGGAACAAAGAAGCAATGTTGGCTGGAGTTTAACAAATCATCAATTGATCAGAGGTCATTTAGTGAAATTTTCATCTGGTCACAGATTAACATTTATGACAATAAGATGCAATGTTACTTGGATTTAAACAAAGAACTGACCAAAGACCTAGGTCAATGTCATGGTTCAATTTGGTACTTTTTATGATAAACATTTCCATAGTATGTCCTTATGAAGCAACGTTGGTCAAAACTTAAAAAGCGTCAACTGACTAAATAACAAGGTCATATTGTCCAAATAATCAAGATAAAAAAGAGCATGCCCCGGTTTAACAACAATTTTAAAATCTTGATAAAATAATTTCTGGTAAAATGAACTTAACGAAATTTCATGAAAAGATTACACTTGTCATTCTCTTCCTACCTGCCTATTTTAAGACATGTACACACTCAGGTTTTAAATTAAAGGACAAATGAGATATTCACTAATGAAGTGATTAATCATGTGCCTCTGTATGTCCATCAGTGATGTAGCCATTATCTATTACAAAATTACCCTGACTGTTCATGAAATGGATCTTTGGTCAGTTGACTTATCCATGAATTAAGACAAATTTTACATAATATAATTATGTTCATCAGTGAAAAATATGAAACCTGGGCTTTGTCGCACAATAACACAGAACATAATTTTTGCTTAAAAAATATTGTCATCAAGATACACCTAGAGTGTTGTAGTCAAAATACAATTAAGCGTCTGGTGACATTTCAATTTTTTGTTCACCAAGTTATGTACATGTTATTACTTCAAAAGATCACGATATACCCGAGGAACATGATGTAGACCCTAGTGCATATGTTCTCTGTGAGACACGCCACATATAACATTAGCTTTACAATTAGGTTGTTAGAACGTTCACGGCGTCGGTACCTCGGATGTCCCCTTCAGGCCAGGACAGTATCCAATGTGATGAGTGTCCATAGGGTCATAACAACACTAACTACAGTATCCATGGCTGTCCGTGTCTGTAGTGTAACGATATCTATCACAACCGCATCAACGGAGATGAGTGATCGTGGTGTTAGTACATCAATCAAGACGGTGGCCGTGGAGATGGGACCCGGATAAAGACAACGTCAACGACGGAGAATGTCCACGGTGTCATCACACAAGCCAGAAAAATGTCCCTGACAATTGATGTAAACGGGGAGGTTGCAGATGTCAGTATCATGACTATGGATGGCCATGGTACTCTTACAGAAACCACAAGAGGATTAAGGGAAATTAGTGTTCAGCCGATGTCCTCACATACTCCAGTACAGTAGCCAAAGTTTTATAGGAACGTTCATATCTTGGCAATGGTGAGACATCTTATATCAACCATTCCGTGATTAAATGCTGTTCAAAAATCAAAGAGTTTATAGGTGGCACAGCTGTGAATCTCATAACCATACCAGGATTGTGTGTAGTTAATGTTTAGTTGATGTACTCTATAGACATATAGGGAAATTAAAATATTCTGTATATCTTATTGACATGTGTGAATGAAAATAATTAAAATTATTTTAAGTACGTATGTATGGGTAATCCTTCCTATACAGATCTATGACCATTTAAGACTGGCCTCCATAACTGCTGTCTGTATTCGTGTGGTACGTCTGTTTTAGGAGACAGTGATATGTTCGTATTTGCTCATACTTGTTGATAGGACGTTAAACAATACAAAACTAAACCAAACCCAACTTCCTTGTGATAGCCCAGAACTGATGCCGACATAATAGAGCTACCTGCATGTAGTTTATTGTCGACGACATCAGTAGGCTACCTAAGCCTGAAATATTTGTTTCTTACTTTTTTCATACGTGTATTAAAGTGGATTCAACCAAATCAACAAAATTTTCGTATATATGCGATTGTGTTCGAGAACCTTTACTATGCATATAATAGCTTTCTCTAAAATTAAGTCTAGGATTCTTTGAGCTTTTTAAAGTATCTGGATTTAAATTCAAATTATAAAATATATATTTTCAAAATGTTTACGCTTGCTTAATAAAATTAATTAAATAAATAAATAAATAAAGATACAAAAAATCAGCAGACATTGAACCATACGGAGACATTCAAATGGAAATGTATGCAATATCACTTGCAATGTCACGCATTTTTATTTTATTTTTTATTTGAGATTGAATATGTAAAAATATGAATTCAAAATTTTTACAGAGAACACATACACGCTAACCACTTGTCTATGTAAGCATATACTGTTTGATTAGAAGTAGATGTGTATATCTTAGCTACGAAACTTGCCTACATGAATTGATGTATGCTTCGTTGAACCTGTTCAGCTATTTTCATATTTTCAAATTCCCATACGTCCGACCCATATGATATAATCGGTTTTACTAACGATTCGAAAAGTTTGAATTGTATATCTATCGGAAGTGAAAGGTTCCTTATTGTTTGTATATAGAAAATATTGACTTTTGCGCCGGATCAATCAATCTACGTCCCGCCATTGAATTTAAACGTTATTCCTAAGTAAATACACTTATCTGCAATTTCTGGAGTTTCAATTTGCCATACGAATACATGGTTATGTTTACTTTAATTCTTAGAAAATACCATGACTTTTGTTTTATTTGTTTGGTATCTTGGGTAATTCTGTATTATGTACGTTTTTTAATTAGAAAATGGTATTATTTGTCTTATATCGAGAGGCAATAAATTCGTATTGTAGAGGGAGAGAAGAGAATGATTTCAATTTGAGAATGATTAGCAACAAGAGGAGGGAGTAGTGTGTTGAGATAGTAAGCAGTAATATAATTGTGTCTCTTAAAGAACAATTGAAGTCTTCGATAAGACTGTCTCTTGACTAATGTTTCCCAATCTCCATTTGTAATTGTTCTCACCTTTCTTTGTCAGCAATGGAGCCAGCGTCCAAAAGCTCAAAGGGTCTATATATTCTATTCAATGTTCATCTAGTAAGGAGATATTATGTGGATATCACGGTCAGGAGGACAGTAGGTCAAACACCGTATTTCAAACAGTACTGCTATCAGCCTAAACTCTTATCCTCGTCTTCTGAATATAGATATATAGAACCTTGGACATAAACACAAATTTACTCTTTTTAGGTCACCTGAGCATAGTTGAAATTCATCGTGACTTATTGCTATGTTGTTTTTGTGTCATCGTGAGTCATGCGTCCGCTGTCAACTTGTTATATTTTCGACATAAGAACCATAGGATGGATGTCAATCAAAATTGGCAGCAAGCACCCAACGGGAAACTGCTTCAAGTTTGCGAGCGTGGTCCCTCTATCGACCTAAAGGGGGTAAAGGCAGAATATTTTCTAAAAAATCTTCTCATGAATCAACAGTCCGATTGACTCAAAGGAATAAAACTAAAACAATTTTAACCTCCCCCAACTTCAACCAAATTTGAAATTTGGTAGAATGTATCCACAAGCAAAGATGATTTACGTTTGTGTACAAAAGGTGGCTGTGCCTCCTTGAGGCTTATAATAGGTCAAAAAGGTACCAAATGTAAATAAACAAATAAGAAAAAAAACGTCTTTAATTGAATTATCAAATGTCAGTGGAGGTATTTCAATTGAACTTGGCAGGCAGCATGTTATCAGCAGCCGTATTAAACCTAAATGTGCCTTACTGGTCAAATAGGGATGGGACAGAAAAGGGGCAGAATGTAACAATGTTATTTACTAAAAAAAACAGTTGTGTTAATCAAAATTAAACTTGGTAAGCTCTATGCCTTACTGGAAATGCATGAAGTAAACACAACATAAAGGGCTTTAAAGGCCACATAAGGGGCGCTTTAAGTGAAATAAGAAATGAGGTTTTATGGAACTTACCGAAAAGATACATGTTAATTATATTGTGGAAAAGGTTTAAGGTTTTACGGTTCAAAATTCAGGGGTTGGTGCACCTATTAGATGTGGCGAATCCCCCCTCCCAAAAAAACCCCAATAAAGTCCCAATTTCCTAGTTTGAAGGGACATTTGTTTGTAAAATTTTATGCATTTGAAGGGATGAATTAAAGATTCATTTTCACAAAGTTTCAAGGTCACAGGATTAAAGGCGGAAGGTTCGGATTGTCATACATTTTACTTGACAGTCGAGTCCAGGTGTCCCGAATTATTGTTTTCGAAGTGTATCCTCGGCCACAATAACAATTACACACATACTTTTATGTTATTTTTATCCTTGGTTACAACCAAAGTTATACACTTAGTTTGTTGATATATGTATAATTGGTTACAACAGTAATACACTTAGTTTGTTGGTATGTGTATCCTCGGTTACAACAGTAATACACTTAGTTTGTTGGTATGTGTATCCTTGGTTACAGCAGTAAGTACACTTAGTTTGGTGGTATGTGTATCCATGGTTACAGCAGTAAATACACTTAGTTTGTTGGTATGTGTATCCTTGTTACAACAGTAATACACTAAGCATGTTGGTATGTGTATCCTTGGTAACAACAGTAATATACTTAAGTTGTTGATATGTGTATCCTTGGTTACAACAGTAATACACTTAATTTGTTGATATGTGTATCCTTGGTTACAACAGTAGTACACTTAGTTTATTGGTATGTGTATCCATGGTTACAGCAGTAAATACACTTAGTTTGTTGGTATGTGTATCCTTGGAAACAACAGTAATACACTTAGTTGTTGGTATATGTATCCTTGGCAACAACAGTAATACACTTAGTTTGATAGTTTGTGTACCCTCGATTATCCACACCTCGTAGCTGCATTGTTTAGTCTATATTTGTGGTATTTCGTAATTGTCCGACGTGTTGTACACGTGCTCATCATTTCCTGAAAATCCTCTGTTTTGATGAGAAAAGAAAAAATATGTTTTAGAATTCCTCTCTATTTCTGTTGGTGAACACCATTCTGGAAGACTTATGTATTTATCCTATGGTGTCCGTATATCACGCTCCTATTTGGTCTCGGTTCTCGAGTTCGATTCCGTTTACGTATTGATATTTACAAAAGTCAAACAACTGAGTAGTTCCATATAAGCAATTAAGTAATTATCGAGTGATGAATATTAAACTTCTTCGTGTAATGAAATAAAGGATACGATTATTGTTGAGTAATGGGTATTAAACTGTAATTATGTGATAGATAAAGTAATTGTCGAGTTATGAGTATATAACTGTGTAGTTAAGTGATTGATACTGTAATTAACCAGCAATGAGTATAAAACCATGGTCTCACTCAACGTGTTATGTTATTTAGTTTAATGACTACAGAAAAATCAGATTTGTTATAACTGTCCCGGTACATACTTTGAGAACGTGATATTCCCTATATTGATATAACTGTACAAGCTCGGTTGTTAGCCCTATTATCTCTTTCCTGTAATTACTTCGTTTATATTCTGGTCAGGTTTTGTTGTCTCGTGATAAGTTGACATAATAACCATTCACTCTGGAAACATTGCAACGTATTGTTAACTAAACACCTGTATATTTACCTGTTCACCACCTCGTAGTTCACGCTTTGATGTAAACGATCTGTGGATTGAAATTTGATTATTAATGTAACAGGTAATTCCATGTGATAAGTTGGTTGATAATCAATGATTCATGATAAATAAGAAAAATGAATAAATGAAATGAAATAAAAAAAAAACTTATCAATACATACTGACTGACTGACGTTTCATTGTTAAGGTTGCGACAATATTTTATTTGCACATTCGAAAAATAAGAGGCTCCGTTGGCCTGTTTCGCCCCTCGCCCCAGCATGCTGCAGACCTAATATCAGGTCTTTGCGTCTCTTAGCTCTTGAGAAGAAGTCGTTTGAATGAAAAGGTGATGACGACAAACGACAGAGGCGCACAACGGCATAAGCTCATTAGGCCATTTCATTATGAAAAACACACTTATTCTAGTTAATATGTGTAAAGTGAACAAAATGACATATTTTTTCCTTCATAACAATCGTACGATAATGTTTCGCATTAGCATTATACATTTATACATTTTTTTTTATTATTTCGTTACCTTTGTATTTGATTCTTTAAGATAGAAGTAAGTAACAGTAACACTTAGGATAACAGTAACAACTTTGTCTCTTGAAAATGGCGTCGTTGATCAATTTTACCAGCAAGTAAATCGTCGTTACCTTTATATTCTAATACTTTACGACATAGGTAGGCAACAGTGGTAGTAAGGACAACAGTCGCAATGATGAATATAACAGCGACGATGATCCAAGGTGTGACGTCATCTGTTCAGGAAGTAAACAATTTACATATTTGCTATTGTTGAATGGTCATAACATATCCGTAATGTGATCGATAATTTGATTGCAAAGAACTAAATCTAACGTTACTGTTCAGTAATAACGTGTACGAGTGTAAAACATTTAATATTGGATACAATGTTAATTAAAAGGAGAAATCCTAACTATACTTGGTACACAAATTGACGCCGTCGTTGTGATTATGTCTGAAATATAACAAGTAAATCAACATAAAATTAATAGTTTCTATATTCCCATACAGCATAGTATGCATTTGTAGTCAATATTGCAGAATCCAATGTCAGTATATACAGCTGGTATTGAGTAATTTCGGCTGAAATCCCCTGTTTTAATACTCCTGTCGTATAAGAATTACTCAAACATGAAAAAATTATAATAAAAGAAAAAAAAGAAAAAAACTCAACCAAGAACATTCTAACGTTTAATACAGTCAAACCTGGTTGGCCAGAAACGGCATGTTGCCAAATTCTTTTTTCAACAGTTTATTTAATTTATCATATCATAATGCTCTTATTGATATTAATAACAATATACGATGTACAGTAAGTTTTGAAATGAAAATCAACAAAGATCAAAGTTTTGATGAATTTGATGAAAATACCTGGTCATGTGATCATCGCGGATGTCTACTTCCGGACAAAAAGACCGCTTGATACAAGACACAACGACTCTGGGCAGATTGTTGTGGTCGTTGGCTGTGTTAGACAGGTGACCGCTTATTTAAGGTTCATTATATAGTATTTTCCGTCGGGAGGACCACAGACTGGCCGCTAAACGGAGGTGATCGCTTATTCAAGGTAGCCGTTAGAGCAGGTTTTACTGTATTTTCACTGCAAACTTGCCCAATTTTTATGTTAATATTTGTAAAGTACTTTTGATATTTTGAGGGCATACTCCTTGATTATCAATAGTAAATGTTTTCAAACAGATACACTTTAATACTTTCATCTTCTAAGAGATTTTATATTGTATATAAAAACATAAATCCTGACAGAATACTCATTTAATATGAAAACTACAGTATATATTAACATTTGATTACTAAGATAACCTCGGTACATAATATTTTATGGTTACTTGGTCATGCTACATGATATAACATAACATATGTGCAAAGTAATCAAACCTCCAGTATCACCTTGACCGCATGTTGTTCCACCTGATGAATCTGGAGAAGAAAACAATATGAGGGAACACGTTTTCAATTTCATCATAACGTAGATATATGTAGAAGTGTTTGACATTTACCGCACTGTTTTTGGCAAACACTGATGGTGAAAATATTTGTTTTATTTTTGTTTTGTTGCATTTTTCAAAATTTCTGAATCTGTTTTCTCAAGATGACTAAGAGAAAATAATGAAACACTGATTTAGGCAAAGCTACAATAATGATGTTTAGACATCGTAACAAGTAACAGTGTATCGTCTATGTTAAGAAACAAACCATCGCTACAAAATGTACACTTTATGTCTGTGAGGGAAAGTCCATAACTTAGAAATATTAAATGAAACCTAAGGATATAATCTCAACGAATATTTGTTGTAATCTTAGAATAGCTATATATCACCTAAGAATATAATAGCATTATTCTGAATTTTCAATTAATACACTGAATAACTCAAAAATTCTTAGAAAATCATCAAATGCTTATTTTTTCATATATATTTGAAGCCATATTTGGCACTTACATCTTCTGATGGATTTGTATGTTATCAGTGAGGCTGGATTAGAGCCACACACGGTTCCAGTGAATGGTTCACACATAAACGTGGTGTTGGTGTCGTCATTTTTCACATTGTAGATAAGTGTACTGGTACGTTGGTAGTTACACCCGGACGTCACCAAACCGTTATCATTCTGGTTAATGTCAGCTGCAGTTGGGTAGCCCTGAAAACCAGAAACCAACATTCTATTCCATAGCATGCATTTAGACCATCTAAGCATATTCCAGTTTGATATTACATGAGTAATACCTGAAAACTTCACCGATTCAAAATAAAATAAAATAATTATATTATGAAAGTTCTTTTTTTTTTTTTTGTAATTTTATATACATGGCATCCCCTATTTCTTTGAGACAACACATACAAAATTAACAAAATTGTAATATTTTTCGATTACACAGATGTAAAGGCACATAAATCGTTTGTAGACTTACAGTATATCCTTGATCAGTGGCACGCTTGTAACACCATGTGTGGTTTTTTGTCACTTCCCACAGTGCCTGTACAAGTGAATATTAGTGAGGATCCCACGGAGTAATATACGCTCTCCACATTTGGGGAAGGGAAACACGGTCATGTCGTTAGTGGATATCGGTTGAACTGTAATAGAATAAATAATCTTTACTATGATGTCAGCAATGCAATTTGAAATTAATATAATTATCATCAAATAAAGGTAACAGATTTACATTTCAAATTATTACATAGGGAACACAGACATTGCTCAATACTCTTCAAATTGCTTTTGTAAAATAAAATTTCAATTTAAGCCAAATCAAATCTTTAACATCATCTTTGAAAATAAGTATGTTATAAACGGCAGAAAATTGAACTGGTGGATTAGTTTGTCAATGACAATGACAACACAAGATATTTCTCCTTTCTTTCAGATATCTTGTGAACACTACTGGTTGACTACGGGTACAAACCTTTAGCTGTGATATATTTTTCAGCTGTCGCTACACCACCACTACCACCTGCTAGAGTTACACCCATATTACATTGGTAAGCTCCGCCATCATTACAGTTTGTCCTATTTGTGGCGATTGTAAACACAATCTGAGCTCCAGATACCGTGTCCACATTTCCTGTGGCTGACACCCCCGCCCTGCTCTGACTGACAGCATTACCCCAGCTTATTACTGAGGATGAGGTGGGTTTATTATAGGCAACAGATACTACTGTTTGATAATCTGTAGAACTAGAAATTTTTAGGAGAGTGATGACATTGATATCTGAGATACCGGCTGAGCTTGGTGTACAGGTAATTCTGAGTTCTGATGTTGGTGTTTCAAAGGTACTTGGTCCTGTTATGGTGATAGACTGACCAGACACTGAAACACAATAAAACATTATAGAATTATTGATACAGGACTACTCGCTCGATATGTCGACAGTTCAATAGGCACAGACGTGTAGCCAGTGACTTAAGTCTAGTTTAAATTATGTATCAAGATGGCAATCCCGTCCAATCAAAGTCGATCAGTATACAAGTTAGTTCGATTGGTTTACCCTGATGCAATGTATACAGAAATATATCAACATTATTCTAAACAATTTTGGAGCTTGATTCCGAAGAACAAGTTACTTGTTCATTATCAGACACGGATTTAATTACATGGTAATATAATCACTGTGTATCATATTCAATGCATCGCCACTGGATATTGCTTTAGCTGAAGTGATAAAGTTGATAAAGCGGGCATCTTTGTTGATGGTAAGATGTAATTGATTTCCCCTATACAATATTGTTTTTGCAAGTGAATACTATTTGTGTGTGTATATAACAGTTCCACCTTTAGTGTGTATTAACGATAGAGCCTTAATTTCAATTCAAATGTCGTTTTGACGAAAAAATGTACCACCTGATGCAATCGAAATGTCACTGCTGATCATGCTATGCCATACAATCTGTGCAAAATAAATTAGTATGTGATTTTTATAGACGGAGGACATTGCGTATAGCAATATTATTATCAGACGCAAGTTTGAAGCCTATCTGCGGTGTTTTAACTGAAATATTGTCAAAACAATCAAAAAGCCGGTGTACGACATATTGCCTCGATCGCTGACAGTTTGGCTATACGGCATATTGCTAGATTCATCAATTAAGAGATTAACAATACCAATATACTGTTTTACGCATACGACACTTCTCAAACTTTACTTTCAAATAGATGGATTTATTCCTTGACGTTTCTGCTGTAGAAGAAGTAGTTGGTTTTACATTGGTATGTTTCAACAGATTGTTTGCATAATTTATCGTGTTATGTCTTTTGTTCCAAATTAAAGTTGTTAATTAGATAAATTATACCTTTGTAATTGTTCGCAATATTACTTACAGACATTTCTAATATAGAGAACAGCTACGCGGACACCTACAAGTACGCTGACACAGGACAAAACTTCCGACGGTCATTTCAAAACTTCCATTAACTCGACATACCTATGATACCGAAGTCTGTTATAGCAGAAAAGCACGTAACAATATTGACTTCTTATTTATCTTAAGACAACATTACGTACTATTTGAATCAGGTACAGTACATAATGCATGTGCCAGCTTGCGTGACTGCATAATAATATCCATGTATTTTGAGACGACCACCGCCTCAGTCAGTGTAGGTGTCGCACATAAGAAATGTTTTAAAACATAAAGAGAACAATGTTTTCAAAACTGATTTGCACAGATTTATTTGTCTAATTATTTTGATAGAATGCAATTACAACCCAAATACAATGTATGTGCACAAACCCAGGTAAAGTTACCCTGCAGAAACCAAGGTAGTTCATTGATGATAACTGTCATCGATAATCTGACACAGTTCAATGATATCGATATCGACATGAAACATCACAATTTCACAAGTTCAAGGAGAGTTGTCCGGACAATATTGACGGTCGATATACAGGCAAGATATAGACCCTAACCCAACTGTCTGTCTCTGTCCTTTGTTAGTGTATAAAATCTGTATATCTGTGTGCGTGTCTAACATGTGTAAGGGAATGTGAGGGTATGTTTTTAAACATTGAAAGTACGGACGAATGTATGTATGTATGATTTTACATGTATATACAGTGTACAGGTATGGATGATGACATTAGGGCAATATGTAATATTATATTGGAATTATAACAGATGTTTTGTATTTGCTTGCTGATAGGTCGAATTACCCAGATCTGATTGTAAACAAAATCAAACATGTGACACTAGATGTGTTAACTTACTACACCATATTTTAACTTTTACACTATATACATGTATGTCTAAGTACAACAAAAGATGTAACGTGTCACAAAAGTTATGTTACCGTTCCACAAAATATGTAACGTGTCACAAAAGATATATTACCTCGCCACACAATTTGTAACGTACTATTAAAGATTTGTAACAACAAATCTACGCATCACATACCCACCTCAACCGAATTAACTATGTGGTGTTCTATATTTTCAACTTACACAACAACATGTAGTTAAAATTCAGTGTGGAAATATTTGATCAACATATACATTGTATGAAATATGTCCCCTCTAACCTCAACCATACCCATTTGTTTTAAATATCTGTAGGCTTATGTATAGCTAAAGTTACGTTGTTTTATCAATATGATAATACACATATACAAACTGTAGATTCAGGCTTCAGTGTACAGCCAGATAATAACATATAGACCATTTACTTCCTGATTAAATATATACAGACCATGTTCACCCTGATTAATTAGATACAGACAATTGAATTTGGCTTTTTATGCCACCCTCCAGTGGTGTAGTTCATTGTTTACTTACCTGTATAAACTGCTGTAGTTAAAATGAACACTAAATGAAACATGACTGGTGTATTCCCCTGTATGGTGAACATGTAATCGCTGTTTGAAAACTGTCCCAACAATAAGGAAGTTACGATGTACCCGGTGATAACAATGTAACGCCCGGGCATGTCCACCATATC
>NC_047027.1:11856064-11898238 GCF_902652985.1 Pecten maximus | reverse complement strand
GTAAATTTTTTTGGAAAACATTTACCGCACTGTTTTTGGCAAACACTGATGGTGCAAATATTTGTTTTATTTTTGTTTTATTGCATTTTTCAACATTTCTGAATCTGTTTTCTCAAGATGATTTTGAGAAAATAATGAAACACTGATTTAGGCAAAGCTACAATAATGATGTTTAGACATCGTAACAAGTAACAGTGTATCGTCTATGTTAAGAAACAAACCATCGCTACAAAATGTACACTTTATGTCTGTGAGGGAAAGTCCATAACTTAGAAATATTAAATGAAACCTAAGGATATAATCTCAACGAATATTTGTTGTAATCTTAGAATAGCTATATATCACCTAAGAATATAATAGTATTATTCTGAATTTTCAATTAATACACTGAATAACTCAAAAATTCTAAGAAAATCATCAAGTGCTTATTTTTTTCATAATTTGAAGCCATATTTGGCCCTTACATCTTCTGATGGATTTGTATGTTATCAGTGAGACTGGATTAGAGCCACACACGGTTCCAGTGAACGGTTCACACATAAACGTGGTGTTGGTGTCGTCATTTTTCACATTGTAGATAAGTGTACTGGTACGTTGGTAGTTACACCCGGACGTCACCAAACCGTTATCATTCTGGTTAATGTCAGCTGTAGTTGGGTAGCCCTGAAAACCAGAAACCAACATTCTATTCCATAGACCATATTCCAGTTTGACATGAGTAATACCTGACAACTTCACCGATTCAAAAGAAAATAAAAGAATAATTATATTATAAAACTTCTGCAGAGTTATCTTTTTCATTTTTTTTTTTTTGTAATTTTATATACATGGCATCCCCTATTTCTTTGCGACAACACATACAAAATTAACAAAATTGTCATATTTTTCGATTACACAGTTGTAAAGGCACATAAATCGTTTGTAGACTTACAGTATATCCTTGGTCGGTGGCACGCTTGTAACACCATGTGTGGGTTTTTTTGTCACTTCCTACAGTGCCTGTACACGTGAATGTCAGTAATATACACTCTCCACATTGGGGAAGGGAAACACGGTCATGTCGTTAGAGGATATCGGTTGAACTGTGATAGAATGCATAATCTTTTCTATGATGTCAGCAATGCAATTTGAAATTAATACAATTATCATCAATTAAAGGTAAATATTATGTCAATACAATATACTCTTGATCATGATTAAAAAATAATTTAAACAAAATAATTTGCATAAAATCTATATTTTGGTTTATAAGTTTCCTTCCTTTATTTGATTTTGAGTTGGAATTAATTATAGTTTCCCTATTATATCTGTATTTTTTGATGTTTTGTTACTGGTCTTTATGATGCTTACATTTCATATTATTATATAGCGAACACAGACATTTCTCAATACTCTTCAAATTGCTTTTGTAAAATAAAATTTCAATTTAATCAAAATCAAATCACTTACATCAGCTCGGAAAATAAGTGTATTATCAACACAGCAGAAATTTGAAGCTGGTGAATTAGTTTGTCGGTGACAGTAATTTCTTCTTTCTTTTAGATATCGTGTGAACACAACTGGTTGACTCCGGAGATACAAACCTTTAGCTGTAACATATTTTTCAGCATCAGCTACACCACCACTTCCACCTGTTAGAGTGACTCCCATATTACATTGGTAAGCTCCGCCATCATTACAGTTTGTCCTATTTGTGGCGATTGTAAACACAAGCTGAGCTCCAGATACCGTGTCCACATTTCCTGTGGCTGACACCCCCGTTCTGCTCTGACTGATAACGTTACCCCAGGTGAGTATCGAGGATGAGGTGGCTTTACTATAGGTAACATACACTACAAGTTGATAATCTGTAGAACTAGAATTTTTCAGAAGACTGATATTACCGATATCTGTGATTCCGGCTGAGCTTGGAGTACAGGTAAGTCTGAGTTCTGATGTTGGTGTTTCCAAGGTACTTGGTCCTGTTATGGTGACGGACTGACCAGACACTGAAACACAATAAAACATGATAGAATGATTGATACAGGACTACTCGCTCGATATGTCGACAGTTCAATAGTCACAGACTTGTAGCCAGTAACTTAAAATACAAAATACCAAATCTAAAGTATCGATTTGTTTACCCTGATGCATATAGTTACCGCCGCAGCTACCTCAGACGGTAACTATAGGTTACCAGAGGTACGGTGTCTCCGCCTACATCCCCAACCCCCTGCGATGCCGGAACTGTCAAAAGTACGGACATCACGAGGACAGATGTGGACGGAACACTGTCTGCGAACACTGCGGACGTGAAGGCCACACAGACAACGACCAATGCAACATTGTTGGCAAGCGTTGCATAAACTGCCAGGGTAACCATGCGGCCTCATCTCGAGACTGTCCTGCCTGGAAGAAGGAAAGGGAGGTCCTCCGGGTGAAATATACCGAGAATATTTCCTTTCCTGAAGCCAGGAGGATTGCCGAGAGCAAGGACAGCACAAACCCAACGTTTGCCACAATTGTTAAACAGTCGTCAGCAGGTACCGTCTCGGTGAAGGATGCCTCTATCCAAGCATTTGAGGACCAGTCTGCCTGGGGTCCAGATGCTCCCGAGATGGCAAACCTACCTAAATACAAACAATTATTTGGGAGAGCCTCACGCTGGAGTGCCACCCCCAAACCTCCAGAGCCTTCAAAACCCATTAAACACACACCACCACCAATCGAACCATCGCCATCGTCTACAAAAACCAACACAAACGAACGTAAATCTAAGGTAGGTGACGACCACCATAGACGACGAACTCTGTCACAGCCGTCGGTCGACACCTCCCGAATTACCAAACGACCTGCCACTACACCACATCAAGACCAAAGAACACCAAAATCTAGGGTTCGGATCAAAAGGCATCCCTCCCTAAACAACAAACCGGCCAAGGGTTCAGATGACCCTATCCTTGGCTACAACAGGTATGACGTTCTTATGGACGACAGTGAACAGCATATCACCAACGTTGCTGTTACTAGACAGCCTACACCAGGCAGCCCTGTCAGTCCGAAGAACGACCAGCATGAACCAGGATAATGGCCAACAATAACAACACGATCATACAATGGAATATACGCGGACTACGAGCAAATATAGAAGAGTTTCAAAATCTATCGAAAGAGTTTAGACCTGCCTTATTTTGCCTACAGGAGGTCATGTTAAAAAACACAATTACCCTTAGAAATTTCTCGCTGTATAATAGCACCGCAGCTATAGGAATCAAAGCAGCAGGAGGCGCAGCTGTAGGTGTCAATAAAACTATTCCTCACAGAATGATCACGTTAAACACAAATTTACAGGCTGTCGCTGTATGTGCAACTTTACACAGACAAGTAACAGTCTGTTCAATTTATCTTCCTCCAAGCGCTGCTTTCACTAATGAGCAACTGAATAACCTCGTTTCCCAACTCCCAACACCATACATAATTCTCGGAGATTTAAATGGGCATAACAGCCTGTTGGGCTCTCCGAACACAGACGAGAGAGAGGAAGACGTATTGAGGAATTTATAGATAAAAACAACTTGTGCCTTTTAAACAACAATACCCCAACATATTTACACCCTGCTACAGGCTCCCGTACCCACATCGACCTATCACTATGCCATCCCTCCATTTTTCTCGATTATGACTGGAAGGTTAATAATGATTTATGTGGGAGTGATCACTTCCCTATTTTTCTAAATAATATTGGGACTCCTCTTGATAAAACACCTCCTCGATGGAATATGCACAAAGCGGATTGGGTTCAATTCCAACACGTGTGCAACGAGGAGCTTACTGTAGAAAAAATAACTAATCTCGATGATTCAATTAAAACATTTACCGAAACTCTTACTTCTATTGCTGAAAAAACGATACCAAAGTCCGTTCCAAAACCTACAAAGTTTCTTTTATCTGAAGAATCTTTTATTAATAGATCCGGCCGAAAAGCAGCTCTAAGACGATTTTTGACTTCCCCAACTGTCGAAAATTACAATAATTTTAAAATTTGGAGAGCAAAGGCTCGGCGATCTATTAAATCCGATAAAAAGAATAGCTGGAAGGAATACGTTTCTAAAATAACTTCAAACACATCATCTAAAAAGGTATGGGATCAGTTGCGAAACATAAGTGGAAAAAGAAAAACGGCACCATCATCCCATCTTATCAATAAAAAACAAATTTTCTCTTCTAAATCAGAAATTGCGAATGTATTTGCCAAAAATATAGCCCAAAACTCATCAGCCAAAAACCACTCCCAAAAATTTCAACGATTTAAAAAAGAGAAAGAAAAAAAACGCCTTAATTTTAAATTCTCCAACACAGAAAGTTACAATAAACCATTCGATCTCCTAGAGTTGCTTGAATCTTTAAACAAATCACACGATTCAGCAGCTGGTCCTGATGAAATTCCATACCAATTCCTGAAACATCTACTGGAATCATCCTTACGTTGTCTCCTATATATTTTTAATCAAGTCTACGAATCTGGAAAGATCCCAGATTCTTGGAAGGAATCTACAATTATTCCAATTCATAAACCTGGTAAGGACACCACTGAACCAAATAATTATCGTCCAATCTCTCTAACGAGTTGCATTTGCAAAACACTTGAACGGATGATAAACACTAGACTAGTTTGGTTCCTTGAATCCAATAATATTTTGAGTCCACTCCAAAGTGGATTCAAAAACCGCAGAGGAACAGTAGACCATCTGGTCAGATTAGAAACCTTCATTCGAGAAGCTTTCGCGAAGAAGGAGCATCTTGTCGCTGTGTTCTTTGATCTGGAAAAGGCATACGATACTACATGGCAATATGGTATTATGAAAGACCTGCATGAAATTGGTGTACGTGGGAATCTCCCAAAATTTATTTCAAACTATATATCTGACAGACATTTTAAAGTTCGCGTAGGTTCAACTTATTCCGAAACAGCAAAACAGGAAATGGGAGTCCCTCAGGGTGGGATCCTTTCCGTAACACTTTTTGGTCTGAAAATCAACAGTATAACTAAATGTCTCGGTAAGTCGACTGAAGGGTCTCTATTCGTCGATGACTTCTTGATCTGCTATAGGTCGAAGAACATGCACACGATAAAACGACAACTTCAACAATGTTTAGGCAAACTACAAACATGGGCGGATGAAAACGGCTTTAAATTCTCCAGATCAAAAACTGTCTGCATGCACTTCTGCCAAAAACGAAAACCACATAATGATCCAGATCTTACATTAAACGGTATCACAATTCCAGTTGTCGAGCAGACTAAATTCCTCGGACTAATTTTCGATTCGAAACTCTCCTTTGTTCCACATATAAAATACTTGAAAGATAAGTGCTCAAAGGCAATGAACATTTTACGAGTACTATCCCATACTGACTGGGGTGCAGACCGCGAAATGCTTCTGCGACTTTATAGGGCATTTATTCGATCAAAACTCGACTATGGCTCCATCGTTTATGGATCGGCACGAAATTCCTACCTGCAGATGCTGGATCCTATCCTAAACCAAGGATTACGTCTAGTACTTGGTGCTTTTCGAACAACACCTGTGCAGAGCCTTTATGTTGAGGCAAATGAACCATCCCTAAATGACAGAAGGAAAATACTTTCTCTTCAATATGCCGCCCAATTGAAATCCAACCCGAAAAATCCGGCTTTTGACCTTGAAATACCAAAACATATTTAATCAAAACCAAAAACTTTTACCAACATTTGGCATTAGAATTTCTAACTTTCTTCAGGAACTTAACATCAGTTTAGACAACATAGGCGAGTACACCGTAACTGATGTACCACCATGGCTTGTCGAAACACCTGATATTAACCTTACTCTACATGAGAGGGCAAAGTCGAGTGTATTACCCGAAGAGCACAAATCTTCTTTTCGGGAGTGCATTGCAGATTTTCCTGATCATGTTCAGATCTACACTGATGGCTCAAAAGATGGAGTAAAGGTCTCCGCAGCATGCTATTCCGATCACCACTGCTCTTCAATCCGCTTACCAGATGGTGCCTCTATCTTCTCTGCGGAAGCATGTGCCATCGATTTGGCCCTCGACCATATCGAAGAACAACGCATCAGAAAGGCAATAATTTGTTCCGACTCTCTATCCGTCCTTCAGAATTTACAATCACGAGATCCAAAGAGCATACTCATACAAAACCTTGTTTTACGAATATCTCGTATCTTAAAAAATGCAAAATAACATTACTTTGGATTCCGAGCCATGTCGGAATTAAAGGCAACGAACTTGTTGACCGCCAAGCAAAACTTGCTCTAAATCTGCAACAAACAAATATTAAAATACCATATACAGATTTCAAACCTGTAATTAGTTCTGCCATTCAGAGTAAATGGCAGCAACGCTGGTCTCTCGAGACGAGCAACAAACTTTTTAAAGTACAACCAAAACTTAAAACATCAAAACCAAGTCGGAAGGATCGTAGAGAGGAAATAGTCCTCTCTCGGCTCCGTACCGGGCACACATATCCTACTCATTCGTTCCTTTTGAAACGAGAGGATCCACCGGTGTGTTATGCATGTGATGCTCAATTCACAGTGCAGCATTTTTTAATAGAATGTTCCGATTTCAAGCACATTCGTGATAAATACTTTCGAGTCCCGGATATGAAAACCCTTTTCAGTTCCGTGGATTCGAAAACAATATTTAGCTACTTGAAAGAGATCGATCTATTTTATAGACTTTGATGTCTTTTACGTTACTGTCTTTGACGTTCTATTTATAACAAAGTTCACATAATCTATTCGTACATATTATTCCACATAATCTATTCGTACATATATATATTTTACCATTTTTAACCACCTTTTTATCAATGATCTAAATATACAATACGGATGCTTTTAAAAATGACAAATTTTATCTGATTTTAACTTTAAAAATAAAACATGTTAGAATATTGTTTGGCCCTAAATGACCCTAGTTGTCGATGGGCCGTAAAACATAAACAAACAAACAAACAATGCATACAGAAATATATCAAAATTATTCTAAACAATTTTGGAGTTTGTATCCGTAAGAACAAATAACTTCCATTATCAGACACGGGTTTAATTACATGGTGATTTAATATTACAGACTAGTAATCAGGGACTTAAAATAGAAAATACCGAGTTTAATTTAGAATATGTATCAAGACAATAATTCCGTCCAATCGAGGGCGATGAATTGTTTACGCTGATACAATGTATACATACAGAAATATCTTAACATTTTTCTAAACAGTTTTGTAGTTTGTATCCGGAAGAACAAATTACTGATCCATTATCAGACACGGGTTTAATGCCATTAATTAAATTACAAATTACTTTGTGAAAATGGCATTACCATAACCATTAAACAAATTTGAAATGTAATTCATCAAATAAATAGATTTCCAATGTAATAAAATAAATACCATTATACGTACACATGTTTAGATTCTTATCAAGGAAACACATGTTTGACTTATTCTGATCTAATGACTGTAGAATATGTTAGTATCAACAGGTCGATCTTCTAATTCTAGTATTTCAAATGTGCTTCTTCCTGCTTTTGTGACAGATTTACAAGAAATATAATACATTCAGAAAGAAACGAAAACAGATATTTTATTTTACCGTTGAATTAAACATTTGAACAATAACGTGACTAAATTTACAATGTTTTGTAAATATGTGTTATTTACCTAGTGTTAATTTCACAAGTTTGGGGAGAGTTGTCCGGACAATATTGAAGGTCGATAGATAGACAAGATATAGACCCTCACCCAATTGTCTGTCACTGTCCTTTGTTAGTGTATGCAATTTGGTCTTTGTTTTTTGTTTTGATGTCTGTGAGCTACACAGGTATTCTGTTTGTATAAGTACTGATTGTTTAGCTGTCAGTCTGTGCGTTAGTTTGCCACCCTCCAGTGGTGTAGTTCATTGTTTACTTACCTGTATAAACTGCTGTAGTTAAAATGAACAATAAATGAAACATGACTGGTGTATTCCCCTGTATGGTGAACATGTAATCGTTGTTTAAAAACTGTCCCAACAATTAGGAAGTTACGATGTACCTGGTTATAACAACGTAACGCCCGGGCATGTCCACCGTATCATCGGAAAACACGCTATAGATCTCTCCAATCGTGAGAAAAAAAAATATAATAATGATTAATGACAATCGCTTGCACACCTTATCGAATACCACTTAGGTTGAGTGAGGTCTATTGCATACATTGTTAACACGACTAGCCACGTAATATATTAAAAATACGTCTGAGGTTGTAAGTATGGCAAGCCAAGTTGTCATTTATTCGCGGAGCAATGCTGATCCAGTATTTTAACAAATTATTTAAGATATATATTATATAAGAAATCTTATATGTTATATGTTTATGAGATATCTTATATGTTTATAAGATATCTTATATGTTTATAAGATATCTTATATGATGTATAATATATCTTATGAAGAAAAGAAATCTTATAAAGAACGAGACTCTCATGAGACCGGCAAAACCTAAAAGTTCGAGAATGGCCGCGTCCTCTGTAAGGTAACTTACTTTTTGTTGGAAGGCACGCAGAACATACACAATAAACCCTCTGTCACGACCGAGATCAGCAAGGCACAGTACAGATGTCGTGTTCGAGCAAAAATGAATATATGGCAATTATAAATATGTTTCAAACCATCATATGTAGTTTCAGCTTCATCTCGGATCCTTCATCGAGTAGAGGAGAGTTCTTTATCTAATTTCAAATCTCGTTCTTTATAAGATATCTTATAATCGAATTAAATAATTTCCTTTATAAGATATCTTATAATATGGTATAAGATATCTCATATATTATATAAGATATCTTATTTGATTGTCTGATAAAGAAATGTATTTAATATATCTCATTCATTATATAACATATCTTGTAAAGTATATAGGATATCTTTTTTTATAATTTGATAAAATCCTGGATCAACTTTGCTCCGTGAATAAATGACAACATGGCTTGCCATATGTATTTGTACGTAAGGGTGTGTGGGTAAGTGTACGTAAGGGTGTATGTATGTGCACGTAAGGGTGTGTGTATATGTTTGTCTGCTCAAGAGGCCCTGGTCTTTTTCAGTGTAAAGTAGCTTAAATTGAAATCATGACTCGCTATGGTAATTTTGCTGTAAGATTTTCGGGCGAGGAAGAGATCCATGATTTGTTGGATTTTGACAACGTGGATTATGACAATATTATACCGACCATGATACGCGGGGGAAAAGTCACTTTCGTAAGGTTAAACAGATGGAAAATGGAAATAGAGGTTATATCCTTTAAGCTGCCATGGATGTTACGGAAAGTAAACGACGAATTAAAGTGTTATATATTAGCTCCCGGGGATGGTATGTAGCTGGATATATATAAACATGTCACTGATGCCAGTGAAGCCTATTTTACACCAAGAAAAATCACGAATAAGAGCGGTACAATGTTAGACAAGCAGAACAAAGAAGGGAGAGCACAAGGCTATGAATGTAACGGGGAGATAACTGTGAATTTCTTTATGTGAATGAAGAAATTAAACCACAGACAATTCAGCCATGTTCCTCTACACTCTAACAAGGCGTATCATGGAGGATGATGATATGTCAAGGGGGAATATGCTGAAATTAGCACGTTCGCCGGAGATGAATGATGAACAAACAAATGAAATTAATGATAAACGCGAACAGATGAACTCCATAAACTAGGGTCAAGGCAGAGGTTAACACACACACATTAAGGTTTCAACAACAAGGAAAGGAATACGAAAAACCATGGACCACAAAAAACTAACGATAACGTCCAGCAAAAGATGAAAAACATTGTAACAAGAGGAATCATGTCAGTAATGTATGTAGGTCTACGAAGAAGGATTTGGTCCTAAATGAAAAGACAAGTGCACACTAACAGTATGACAGTTCGGGATCAGATGGCGAGTACATCTTTCCTGTAAATGCGAGGAAAACTACACAACCAAAGGCTACTCTCATCATACATGTAACACCGATAGATATAATTGTTGACACAGGAGCCACTATGGACCTACTGGATTAAAGGACTTTCTAGACAATTAAGGATATACCGCAATTCAAGAAAACAAACACAAATCTATACCTTTATGAATCCGGTGATCCAATTGACCTTGTCAGAAGATTAAAAACCAAAGTGAAATCAAGAATGATGGAAACAAGACCTTGAGTCTTGTCACAGTGTTAAAAGATAAACTAAGAACGCTTGTTTCTAACACCATCGAATCACACCGTTGTGACCAAGAGCAAATAGCAAAGCTGAGCGTTTTATACAATAGGAAGGACAACCAAAGCTGCAAGCACCTAAGAACGCAATTGGAAGCATGGAGTGTATAAGTCCTAAAATCTACCGTGCAACGTCACAAGGTTCAACGATAAATTTTCCAGTGCGAATTCTTTTTGGACTACACGGTGAACAGTAAGCAAAAGATGAAAGCGTATGCTGACCGCAGATCATGTCACTCCAATATGGATGTTTTCCATACCATTTGATCGAACTCTTTATGAAATCATCGACAGAAAGTCACCCAAAAAGGTGTTAGAAGTGAACATGACAAAACGAGGAACTCTTTCTTTCTTCAAAAGTGAAACGAGGAGTGACCGTTGATCAAGATGTCTGACCGCGATAACGATGAGTTGCTTGAAAACAGTTCTAAAGAAAGCAAGGCTGATACAGGTTTAGATTTAAACACCGAGCCTCAGGGAGATTAACAGACTCTCCGAAAGACACATACATAAGTCTAAGCATTCAAAAGACTTCATTGTGCTTTATAGTTATAGTGTAGACTTTGGACCGGGTAATTTACCCCCAACATGAGGCAGAACAATCCTCGGTATTTACACGTCATGTAATTCAAAATAACGTAAAAGAGATCTGAATGTGCTCCAAAAAACATATATAGGCACACCGCCAATTACTTAGACCGTAGTGCTGATTCATAAAGGGGCCGCGGTGGCCGAGTGGTCAAGGTGTACCGACACTTTAACATTAGCCCTTCACCACTCGGTTGCGAGTTTGAAACCTACGTGGAGCAGTTGCCAGGTACTGACCGTAGGTTGGTGGTTTTTCTCCGGATACTCCGGCTTTCCTCCACCTCCAAAACCTGGCACGTCCTTAAATGACCCTAGCTGTTAATAGGACGTTAAACAAAAATAAAACAAACCAAACCGAACTGATTCATAAGCATGGGGAACCTATAGGCCTAGCATTCAATAAGAGTTGGCGTTGAGGACTCGCTCTTGGTATAATGTGATTGTCCGTTTTCATATGACATGACCTTTTGAGAAAACAAGAGCTCCTACTAAAAGCAAAATATGTATTCGCAAATTCTGTTTGCATTTGCAAAGCTTACCTGCCTATTGCTTTTCAGATAGGACATCCAGGTGAAGTGTTATTTGTTAACAACTGGTTTCATATTTTTTACTGATGAACATCATTATATTATGCAAAAATTGTCTTAATTCATGGATAAGTCAACTGAACAAAGATCGATTTCATGAACAGTCAAGGTAATTTTGTAATAGATAATGGCTACATCACTGATGGACATACAGAGGCTCGTTGCAAGGCTTCCATACCAATAAGGGTAAGGTGTCTTTTAAAAGGTCGTACTCGTCATTACAGACTGTTCAATTGCATAGCTTCCTGAGGAACACAAACCGTGATAGGTATGGATTGTCGAACCACTCACCTCGGATCTTCAATTGAGGTCACGTGGCTGACGCATTCACTGTCTAAGCCATCGCAGCCCATCATGTGATTAAAGGTCAAGGTCACTTGGTTTCAAATGCCAAAAGGCTGATTCTGTTCGATTCGGGTGGTTATTGCGGTGATGGCGTCGGCGTCGGCGACGTCCTTTCAGAGGTTCCCGTGCGATAGCCCAAGTTCCATTAAGCAGATGACTTAATCTACATACAGATCTTCCTTACCACACGTGCTCGCGAAGGATTGCTTTTCAGGTCCAATGTCAAATGTTACGGTCATTGTTACTTACAAAATAGAAAACATGTGTTCGCACCATAAGTGCTTGGTAGGGGTTGATTTTCAGCTCCTAAGGGCAAAGGTCAAGGTCACTGTTACTACAAAAAAGTTTTCTTGTGAAAACTCAAGTCAAGTTCTCTTGAGTCGTTTCAATTCCAACAATATGCAGATCTTTCTAATTTCAAGTGTTTCCTCTTCGAGAATGCCTTTCAGGTTCAAAGGTCAAAGGTCAAGGTCCCTGTTCTAAACATAGAAAATTTACTTCCCTTAGGTTGATTTAGCTCAAACATCATGCAGATTTTTCTCATCACAAGTGTTTGCATGATATTGTTTTGCAGGCGAAGCATCCATTTCCATGAAATTCTTGTGTTTATTAGATGTCGAAAACACATTTTACGAAAATGAAACCGAGATTATCTTTCTGTCAAATTGATAATTAAGTGATGTATTTTGTGGAAAATCAGCATATCAAAGATGTTTACATATTTTCATGGTAAAATGGTTTTTTTTTTTACCTGGTATGTTAATATAAAGAATCAACACTCGAAATGCATTTATTGAGATATTTACTTATAAGTTAAGAGGTAATTTAACAATATTTGAGTGCTTTCACTACTTGCGACAAATATCTTCTGCCATAAAGATAATGTTTCATTCAGCAATCTAAACCTTTTTTTATCTACAAAGCACAAGAGTTTTACCAATAAACTCAATATGGCCATGCTGTTTACGCAGCCTACAAGTGACCCAGATAACTGTGACTTTGTCGCACAATAAAACAGAACATACTTTTTGCTCAAAAGATATTGTAATAAAGATACACATAGAGTGTCGTAGTCAAAATACAATTAAGTGTCTGGTGAAATTCCAATTTTTTTTACCAAATTATGTACATGTCATTACTTCAAAAGATCACGATATACCCGAGGAACATGATGTAGACACTAGTGCATATGTTCTCTGTGTGACAAGACACTCATAACATTAGCTTTACCATTACGTTGTTAGAAAGTTCACGGTGTGTGTACCTCGGATGTCCCCTTCAGGCCAGGACAGTATCCAAGGTGATGAGTGTACAAAGGGTCATAACAACAATAAGTACAGTATCCATAGCTGTCCGTGTCTGTAGTGTTACGATATCTATCACAACCGCATCAACGGAGATGAGTGATCGTGGTGTTAATACATCAATCAAGACGGTGGCGGTGGAGATGGAACCTCGTGGTGTCTTTACAAGGATAAAGACAATGTCAAGGATGGAGAATGTCCACGGTGTCATCACACAACCCAGAGACATGTCCCTGACAATTGATGTTAGCGGGGGTTTTGCAGATGTCAGTATCATGACTGTGACTGAACATGAGACTCTTACAGACACCACAAGAGGATTAAGGGGAATTAGTGTTCAGCCGATGTCCTCACATACTCCAGTATAGTAGTCAAAGTTTTAAAGGAACGTTCATGTGTTGGCAATGGTGAGACATATGTTATCAACCATGCCGTGATTAAATGCTCTTCAAAAATAAAAAAAAGAGTTTATAGGTGGCACAGCAGTGAATCCCATAACCATAAAAGGATTATGTGTAGTTAACCTTTAGTTGATGTACTCTATAGATATATAGGAAAATTAAAATATTCTTGATATCTTACTGACATATTTGAATGAAAATAATTCAAATTGTTATAAAATTATATCCATGAAATAACATTGTGATATTATAAACAGTTTGAACCTGAGATCTACCACCAAGGTCTGTGTGATTATTGTAGTGGACGGACATGGATATTTATCTTCAGTGATATAAGGTACTGTAAATGTCTACCAAAGTATAATTTATTGTGTATTAATATTAAAATGTGAAATGATACTTTCGATGTTTTTTCTGCCTTTTTTCTTTGTAGATTACATTTTTTCAGTTCTACAACGTTTTCCTATCAACTGTAAAAAGTGTTTTAGACGATTATTTTATGGAATATTTTTTATTTATTTTAATTAGGACGAAAGCTGTTTTAAAAAGGGTATTTTTGTTGTCGTATACAAAAACGTACAGTTTATAGGAGTCGAGAAAGAAATATGATCACTTCAAACAGGATTGAGACAGAATATAGTGTACGCCTACCTCTGTAGATATGTTTGTCAGATAATATGATATAAGGTTAGATTTATGGTTTCGATTAAGCTTAAGTGATATAAAGTAGTCACAGTAGGATCCTTGCTCCATATCCTATGGACTATACACAGACATTTGATGTACCAGCAGGTTACGTTTGGTTGAATATATGAATATGATTATAACCAAACTTAACATTAGACTACGTCAAAAATGTTTATTCCTATGTTTAGTATTTTTCACGCAAATAAATTGTTTCCATCGTTGTAGTGCGCAGTCTTTCGTGCGGTGTGAGTCGTTAGTAAATATTTCACTTATCGATCTCCCTCTCAACTTTTTTTTCAAAACCATTCCAAACGCTTTGAAATTATTCCTAATCAATTCCTAAATTTATAACTTATATCTCCTAAAATTCAATCAGAGTTCACGAAATTGTGACCATTTTGTTGAAATGTGAAAGCTGAGTTACACAAATTATCATAACCACAAAACACCTACATACTCAATTTGATTGTACTTCGACAGCATTTAAATATCGACCAATCAGAGGTTAAGAATGGTAGCCATTTTGTTTGATCACATTATAAACACTGCAGTTGTTTCGTAATGCCATACCTACAAAGTTACACGATGACTGCACAATATATTAATGTCCGTTTTTATAGTGCGGGTGAATGTTAGGTCACATTATTGTCGTAATTTGACTCAATCTAAAGATATGGAGGACACAAGTTTCCAGCTGTCGAATACCGCGATTTTCAAATCAATGTTTCTTTGCTTACTTTTATCAGAATGTACATCCCAAAACGCCAGTGCGACAATTAAATCCAATATTTCAATAATACCACGTACATCATCAGATAACCTGCAACTAAAATCCATATAGTTACACTTTTTCTGGAGCCCTGAATATCCAGGCTATTAGACTGCATCGCATATGGTCACAGGGGTTCGGCGTTAAATTTTGAGTAACATATGACATCTATAAATAATCGAAAGACTAAAAATCCAACATTCACTCAAATTATAAAACCTTACAAAATAAAAACAATTTTCAAGGCTTTAGAGAGTATAGACTCTGTTTTTTAATGTTGTGATATTTCACTGAACAGCTGTCGTCACGTTAAAGACCGGGTTGGGGGTATAAATAGCGACCAATCATAAAGATGGTGGTGAATTCAATTTTTCTGTCCACAGTCACTTCAGAGGAACTTTTCTTTGAAAAGCAACATATTTAAAGGGTTTTAGACACAAAAAGGTTAAAGTTGTCTATAGGTTGGTTTTATGAAAACCAGTCAAATTACCCCTACACTCCTGGGTTTGTATTTATACACGCTGAGATAGAGGGCACAGTATGGGCCCATCTTGACAACTGACCTATATGCAAAATTTCATTCTGATAACGAGGTCGGTCAGCCTCCTACGTCACAGGTTCACTGCTGCCGAGATGATAGTATAACTAACGTTATAAACACCAAAATGTGTGTCGCATTAAATCACTATTTACACACTATCTACCAAAGGTTTTGTGATGTGGGAGTACTTTACATTAATATATTGGGTTACAACAGTGAATTGGTTACATGTACTCCAGTGATGATCCCGTTATTCATTAAACAACTGTATTAAATTCAACTTTATTCCGTAAGTTTTACAACTTATTCGATAAAATAGTATATAACATTAATGGACAAAGGCATCCACTCTTACATGATTTATAATTCAATAAGCTAGTTAGTCAGATTTGTTACAGTAAAACAGAAATAATCTTTAAAAATGAATATATTCTAATTAAAGTCTTATATAAAAAATCTTTCCTTTAGTTTATTTGCTAGTGATAAATATTTTCCTAAATTGTTAAGTTCTTTTATATTTTCTACTTTGAGTAACTGAATACGTTTAAAGGCCGGGGATGGGGTATAAAAGGGAGACAACTCAGGAAAATGGAGGAATATGCAAAACTTTGGCTGCCTTCACTTCAGAGAAGGATTTTCTATAAATTCGTGTTTTTCAATAAAGCTTATATTACTAATTTTGTTAGGGCTGTAGATATTCTTGTAAGGAATCTGAATATGGTTATGATTTTCTTTTTAAAAATCTAATTAAGTTTTAATCCTGGTATAAAATATTTATTTGTCAATGTTGGAGGCTGTCAATCAAATTTGAAATTTGAATTTGCCTCACCGGAAGATGATACCGGAAGTTTACATACAGAGCGTTGCTATGATCCTAGCTACGCATGCTGAGTAAACAAAATCTCCTACCTTATCAACATTTTGGCGGCAATGTCCAGAAACTAGATCCCTGAGGCACATATATATTACAGGAATGTATTAATCCAATTATCTCACACATTTCCTAAACAAATATGTATAAAGCAATCATCACCAGAGTTAATCTACTCCATCAAGATTTATAGTCTGGAATAAGAACCATACAGGCTCTCTCGGCTAGGGGTGTGAGATTTAGGCCCACAAATGACCCATGTACGGAACACCATCTGGATTAGGATACCAGCTCCTCACTAATTGTATGACACAGTTAGGCATTATGTCACGTTTATGCCACACAAGTTTCTGTGTTTGACTTTTCCTCTCTAGGGCTTGTTTTTTCTTTTCTAAGTATTTAGCATCTTGCCAGACTTGTCTATGTAGTAACATAACCCAAAACCGTTTGTACATTTCTTTCCTACAATGATGATTCCGTGCATGCTGTGGTTGGTTTTCAGTTTCCCACCACATCTGTCTGAAAGTTTCGTCGGTGACACATGGTTGACTAAAACAATGAGGACACTCATTTGATAGAGGATCTTTTGCAATAGTGAATTCTGCATATTGCTCTAGTTGAGATGAATCACTGGTTTCGTCATACCCTTCCGACATATTCTCAGGTTCTGTCATTGTGGCTTTACATCTGTTTTCAAATTCATCACTGGCAGCAGAATTTTCATTATAAACACTTTCCTCTAAATCCCAGTCATAATGTGCGAACAAACTAAAAATAGTGTCTCTCTGTTCCTGGTTCACAACTAAACAGTATTTTCTTCACTCGCCATGTTTATCTTGCCACACCTTACAAGTGACTAAGAGACCTACCGAGCATATTTCCCTCCAAACACTCCCCAGATTATATCTGTTTGACCAGTGAGATGGAGGTCAGTGTTTCCTGTTGCATCATAGCATGTGTTTGGAATAAGGTATCAAATTCAGTTTTCTCAATATACCATTTACAATACAAAGGAATCCCTGAGCAATTATAAAATGAAAATAGGCATGAAATAAAGTTACGCTATTCTTAATCCAAAATTCATTAACTATCAAGTTATCTGACATCCACTGTGGTCACAAAGCTAGGTGCCCCGACAGTTATGAAATTTATCACACCTACTGCACTGGGATAGCCCGAGTAGCATCTAATCGTAAAACTAACCCCAGCATCTGAATGAATTGACTTGACCTAAGGGGTCGGCTTTTACTCTAACATATACATGTACACAAATATATCTCACGATATTTGGTTGATTTATGATGTGGTATAATTACACACACTAATAACATTGATTGTTTGATAGCTCAATGTAAATACGCCCCCTTTCTAAACCCGATACCAACCAATGGACCATTCCATTATATTACAATTGGGATAAACCTTTCACACACAAAAGTGCAATTAAGAACCTGAACAATATCTTTTTTATTAGATTTTATGACCTTAATCATTGTTAGATTATATAAGTTATATATACAAAGCAATAACCTTGTATGTTCTGAAATATATTGTACTCATGCCTGGAGTAAGACACCTTCATAGGTACAGCATCCTGTAATACCCATCATAATAAATGGAGTCAATCTATTGATGCCAAATTGTATATTCCCAAGTCATATAGTGAAACAAAAGTATCTTAAGAAAATGGCAGCTGAAAGAAAACGTGCATCAAGTTTTAAGATCGAAATTCCTGGTGATATCAACAGAAAAACAGAGTTATTGTCAAAAATACACGATGTGAAACAGGTGCTTTATAGGAAGTTGAATCGACCTGTGAACAATTGGGACATATTGGAACATGCTTTGGACGCATTTATGAAGCAGCATAAAAACGAGTCTGATCACACAACCACAAACACGGCAAATATGTCCACTTTTCTTCAAGTGCCAAAAAAGGATGTAGATCAAACTGTGTTTCTGACAGTAAAATCATCTCTGCTGAAGTTAGTTGAAGTCACTGAAAACCATGCCCGACTTTGTAATGGTATCCTCAGTAACAACACCATGACCAGTAAAGGACATGTTGCTGTAATACGACTAAATTGCCAAAAAGAAAAACATCATACTATACTTTGGTCATCATCACCATACTTACCAAATAATGAGTATCTCATCAACCATCGCGTGATGCATGGATTTGTATGCAGTGGAATGCTACCTGTACACTATACCAGGTTTTGTCGTGCCTCCAATATTGGGCACATGAGTAAAGAAAAGAGGAACTAGATGTTTAGATCCTACAAAGACCATATCGAATCTGAATACAAAGAGAGTATTGAGAATGCACTACATGAAGAAATTGGAATGTATGATGACCTCGACGGTATTGACATCATGACAGATGCCCGGCATGGCTGGCGAAAAAACGCAAAAGATTCCAGTGTTGTGGCTATAGGAGAACAAACACACAAGGTCCTTGAGTGCATCCATGTGACAAAGGCTGACGATGTTGTGTCACAAAGACATGAACGACTCGGAACTGAAAAACTCTACCAATATTTTGAAGACAAAGATGTAACTATAAATGTTCACACACATGACATGAATTTATCCATCAACAAGTATGTGAAAGACAACCATCTCTTCACTGTTAACCAAAATGACTCGTGGCATGCTGTTAAATCTGTCAAAAAGGCTTTACAAAATGTATCTAAGGGACCAGTATACCTGAGAGGGAAAACATGGTCAGAGGAACTAGTTGACAAAGTTCAACCAGTATGTACTCATTTTCACTGGGCAATGAAAAATTGTGAAAAAGATCCATCTAAACTACAAGGATCCCTGACCAATGTTATTCAACATTATACCAATAAACATAACAACTGTCACCAAACTGCTAGATGTCAAAAGGAGCAAAAGTATGAGCCATCTGTGACTCTTTTGAGGAGTCCTTTGGCAGACAAATTACTCCTGAAAGTAATTTCAAATTCCGCTGTGTACAAACATCCGGAGAACTATGTGCTTGCCCGGAATACGTATTATGTGGAAAGTTTTAATAACACAATGAACATTTTCCAAGATAAGCGGATATCATTTAGTGACAGTCAGTACCTCGCAAGGTCTCAGTTAGCAGTCTGTCATTGGAATGAAAATGTGGACAGACCCTACACCTCGGTTTGGAACCCTCGTAGGGCACAAGCACCTCACAGCCAGCGAGGAAAGAAAAACTATAAATCCCCAACACACAATTATAGAAATTCTGTTTGGAACAAATTTATAAATAATTTATTTCGGTGATATAAGCTATACATGGAACAAAGGAATACACACATGAGATCAATCATAATGTAAGTGATTCAGTGAGCATTTGAATGTGACTAAGTGGATTAATGATTTGTGATTATGGTATAGGCATATATACTATATAATAAGGTCTTATTTATCCTATTTATTCAGATATCTAGAATGCTAGATATGGCACAAATTGATCTCTATTTCATGACAAATATTCAGATATAATGTACATGTTTGAACTGAATACTGAAAAATCTATAGTATATATATAGGAGCCCTATTTATAAAGATATCTTTACTCGTTTATATAAAAGAAAAAGAAATGTCTGTATTTAAAATAAAGATACTGTATTTAATAGGGTGCTTTTGTATGTCAATAGAAATGTCTATGTTTACATTGTAATTTGAATATTTCTAAATAAATATGCAGGCTGTATCAAATCATAAATTACTTAGTTATAGTGCTTCTGTATTGCTATACTTTAATAAGGTATATTCAACAATACATTTATAAAATCTTTATGTACATGCCAGTATGTAGTGATCAGTTTACACTATGTACAGTATAAACACTGACCGTGTACACGTGGTTTAGGCCCATGTGGTTGTGTTTACAGCAGCAGCAAAGGCTGTTGTAGCCCCTCCTACTCCCTTATCGGCTTAATTGCTAACCACCCGGTTTTTTTATGTAGGTCATCCCCGGCATAGTATTTAAAATGATGTTTTAATCAAATCAATACGAATGTCTGCGTAACATTTTTACCACATCAAATACATTTCATTTATAACCTTCATAAAACATTATTTAAGGAATTGTCAAAAAAGGACGTTGTTTGAGTACATTACTGTAAAATTGAACAGAACAGTAACTGATTTCTTCAAACATTTACCCAAGACTGACAGTTCAAAGTTACTGATTTAAATAAAGAATCCAAGGATCTTTAGTTTCCAACATGTCATAATATCATGCTTTGAGTAAAAAATTATCTGGACGCTTTAATTTCAACCAATATTTAAAAATTCTTCATCTAATGTGTACAAAGGAAATCCTCAAAGTTCAATGTAAAAAAAAAACATGTATCGTCTCAGATCAAAATCAAACTACTGCATTTTTATCAAATCTTTATCTTGCAAAATTAAGAAATGGATATTTTTATGTTAATATTACGACAGAAAAGGGTAAAACGTGTTCTTAAAAGTGTACAAAATCTTATCAAATTATGCCAAAAATAAAATGGTTAACAAGGCTAAGAAAATTAATCACCGTAAAAAGATTGCACAAGTGAGGTCATTTTGTCACCTCACTGTATAGTAGACCAGCGATGTATATATCACATGTGATATTTACATCTCTGAGTAGACCTATAGTGTATATGCCATTATTTGAGTTTTTAAAATAAAAATAAAATAAAAAGATGACATGTAATATTAGTAAATTACCAAGGTTATGATATTGTCCGCTGGTCTACTATTTTGATTATACAATTACAGACATGAGGTGTGGAAAGAAAATCTAAACATGTAATATGATAAAATCAGGACATTCACTGTCATTGCTTTAAATCTTTACAAAATAATATGGGGCTCTTTGAAGTTTCCCTCTATAAATGCATATACCAAGGCAGATTCTAGCCTAGTGATACTGGTGAGGTGAACCAGATGACGCGTCGGACCACGTGACCACCTAGCTCATTAAAATTTTTCAGCCAGCAGCAATAAATAGCTTTGGAGGGCGAGGTGAAACCTGTGTCAGACAACATTTATGGGCTCGGGCTAACAGAAAATTGAAAAATACCCTGTGTGTCCAAAACCCTTTAATGAAATAATCACCTAATTTTTCAGCATGCTCACAGACTTTTATGTTCTGAATATGGTTATGTTAACATTATTACAAACAAAAATATATTTCTTTTGTAATATTTGAATAGGATGTTGTAGCAGTAAGGTTCACTATTTTTGATTGACAGCTATTCCGATGTTTATGTTTACACCGGAAGTAGAATCCTTAGGATTGCTCCACGTGTTTATAGTCTAAACAATTTCATTATATCACAACAATCATTCATGTAAAGTTCTAATTAAATTTTAAATTGTTTCATTATTACTCACCATTGAGAACGGCATCAACTCTATTAATTGGGGCCCTTGATTCCAGGTTCCCCGATTCCCAAGGGGATGATTATAGCTGGCTAGTGGTTATCTTGTATCAGTGTATCCTATAGATCACCACGCTTGACCATAGAGTCTGGCTAATGATTACTCCCACAAATGGCCCATGTAGGGCATATCTTGTGGATTAGGGAACCACGTTCTCACTTTGTCTAACACACATTTAGATAAAATATCCCTTTTATGCCAGGCTAGCTTTCTCCTATGTGGGTCCTGCTGCAAAGCCTGCAGTTTTTTTTTGTTTTGTATCTATCGTCCAAAAACACTTCCCTGTGGAAAAGCATTGTCCAAAAACGCTTATATTTCTCTTTCCTAAAACTGTTATTTTGCTTGTTTGGCTCATTTTTTTCAGTTTCCCACCACATTTGCCGGTTAACTTCACCAGTAATACATGGCTTACAGAAACAATATGGACACTCTTCATATCCTTCTCTCTGCTCAATAATAAACTTATCATTATTAGTCTCATTATCTGACCCAGACTCCAAAAAAGTCATGTCACACATGTGTTCATCAAAATCCCATCCATTGTGTAGAAATAAATGACGAATGGTATCCTTTTGAAGCTGTGTTACTTTCAGAGATATTGTTTGTTTTCCCTCCATTTCGTTCATTGTTCTAATCTGTACTAAGCCCCCTGAAGTAATAAGTTCTGACCAATACATCATAGGTTAAGGAGGGTGTGCATGGGGAAAACAGTGTGTACTCATTGTATGATTTCGAACTATTTAAATTTGAAAACTGAAAGATACAAATAATTTATCTTTTATAAGAATATATCAATGGTCATTTAATATATACGTTGATAAAAGAAGTAGTAATAATATATTACGTTCAGAACCCCTTCAGTGGCCCACTTGTCACAGAGAAGCCATGTGGTTTTTTGGCGGAACCATTCTCAGGTATTCCTATAATGGTCACTGCCTAACACAGGGGTAATAAGCCATTGATCAGTGTCTACAATTTACAACAAAATCACTAAAAGGTGTAAATAAAATACTTTTAATATATTACAATCTGTTTGATGTAATTTTATAACTGGTTTTCAAGTTTTTTGTAGATCAACTACATGTTTGTATATGTTTTTTATAATTCCCTGGTTCCCCTTTGTGAGGGAACATTAGAATGTTCTATATCCAGGAGACACATATGTGTGGGCCAAACTTTAGTTCATTATCAGTTTCTCATTTATACAATTCACAACTTTCAACATGTCGTAGAAAAGGACACGTCAACCATCAATCAAATTAAAAATTCCAGCAGATTTTTCAAAAAAAGCAATATTACTTTGGAAATTACAAATTGTTAGAGAACATCTTATGAAAAAAATGAACAGACCAGTGAACAACTTTGACATAATTGAAAATATTTTGGACTTTTGGATTGAAGAAAAGAAATCCTGCAAGCATCACAAAGAAATTCCACCAATACCAGCAGCATACC
The DNA here is from genome assembly GCF_902652985.1 of Pecten maximus. NCBI lineage: Eukaryota > Metazoa > Mollusca > Bivalvia > Pectinida > Pectinidae > Pecten > Pecten maximus. The sequence continues at coordinate 11,874,970 of NC_047027.1, read as the reverse complement.
TGCGTGATACACGGAAGCAAGTGAATCAGAAGTTCTTTGTAACAACTCAAAACTCAGTTTCAAGATTTATGGAAATTGCAGCAAACCATGCCCGGCGGTGCCAAGGAAAATTGTTGGTAAAAACATCAACACGTAAAGGACATGTGGGTGTGTTGAAACTGAAATGCTCACATAAAAGTCAAACCCATCATACCTACTTAAGGTCTTCCTCACCATACCTACCAACAGGACAGTACCTCATTAATGACAAAATTAATCATTCATTTGTCTGCAGTGGGATGCTGCCCTCCCATTATGGGAGATTTTGTAATAGGGCTGCATTGGTATTCTGTCAGTTGAAAAAAGAAACAAGTTTTACTCCACCTACAAGGACTTTGTTAAGCTTGAATATGATACATCCATCAATGATATTTCTATAAGGACACATACACACGATAGAAGTATGGCCATAAACAAACTGGTGAAAGATCACCCATTCACCCAAAATCTAAATGATACATGGCATGGTATTAAGAGTATGAAGAAATCTTTGTCTGCTGTAGCGTCAGGACCAAAGTACAAAGAGGGAAAGATTTGGTCTGAACAACAAAGTTGAACCCATCGCCACTCATTTCCACTTGGCTGTTAGAAACTGTGACGGTGATGCCAATGTTCTGACCAAGCTACTAGTAGTGAAGCATTATTGTGACAACCATACAGATTGCCCAAAATCATCACGATGTCAAAAAGATCCAAATCATGAGCCTTCCAGACTAGTGATAACTGATCCAGTAGCAGAAAAACTTCTCCGTGGTGTTATTCAAAATTGTACAGTGTATAAAAATCCTCAAGATTTCAAACTAGGAAAGGACACATATTTTGTTAAAAGTTTCAACAATACACTGAACATTTATGAGGATAAGCGTATTGCCTTTGTAAGCAAGCAATATCAGGCTCGTGCTGTCCTCGCGTCATGTCATTGGAATGAAAATGTCAACAGACCATACACATCTATTTCATATCTGCGGGACCCTCATGCCCCTAGATGGCAAGCTGGTAAAAAGAATTACACAAAACAAACATTTAAATTCCTGCAAAACATTTGGAATAGGTATGTCTGTGAAATTTACAGTCGGAGAAATTAAATTAAGTGGATTAACATCAATTGTGTGAGTATGTTGTCATTGTATTGTACACATGTAAACACAGCCATGTGCCCAGTCTCACGATTACTATTTATATCACAACACTACTATTCATCTCACTGTAGGCGTGTCATTGTCTTTATAGGCTTAATGGCTGTCCTGGGGGAAATTTAACTGGGCCAGATCGCGTCTTTAGCCTTGTGCTCATTTTTTTAACCGAATCCATGTGTCTGGAGTAACCAAATCATACACAAACTATACTGTCAACACTGCACTTTGAATTCGTATTTATATGGATATAAGTTTTTATTAAACAATATCATAAATATTTGTTATAAATGAATATTTTACCTTGAAAATATTTATGTGTATCAACATCGTAATACTCAAAACGTGTATGGGACTATATTTTGTGTTGCCTTGGCGACGAGAATACCTGACTGTCTGCTGTTCCACTACTGTGCACACATGTACGATAAGTACAATGTATAACAATGTTACAAAGTGACATACGTGTACTTAAGTCACACCGTTGCGACCGAATATTGCAATCTGGTGACGAAGTTTTTAATTTGGTTAACGCTAATATTAGGATTGATTGTCAATTTTGTTGCTTGCATAGACTGATGAAGGGAAGTGAACCTCGTGCAAATGAAGTGAACTGCGAAGCAGTTCATGTACCATTTGCACTTTCATCAGTCCATGCAAGCAACAAAATTGACAATCAATCCTTAAATATAACAAATATACGTCCAATGGACATAACAAATATAAAAGTAGATTCTTTACACGCTGTATACATCTCATTTAGCGTAGAGATATAAGGTTAATGGTCATATGGACCTGAATTAATGTAAAGCATTGTGATTGTCATACCTTAGTTCTGTATAGTATATGTTAGAATCAACAGAACGAGATAAAACAATTAAATATACATGTGTGTATTACATTTTTACTAGTGAAATATCAAAAATCATTCATTCTATAAAAGTGATATTTTTCACAAGTGAAAAATATCACTTTGGTGATTTGACCAATCAAATTAATGATTAGAAAATACCAAAATAATTGACCAATCAGAAAGCCCGGCATATATGTCAGCACCTGGACAGGGGGATAGGCCTAGTTATCATACGGGGTAGGGTTTTCGTTGATAAAAAATGTAATAAACAGATTATCTAACAGTGTAGCTTTTCGTGAAAAATATCAAAATATTAGCCCCACTCGTGACATATATTTGGTATTACTGAAGACACTGTTAGATATCCTCTATACATTGTAAAAATCTCCTGTATGAAAGATGACGAAATACACAGACAAGGAAGGCAATTTAGACCTTAAGAGGATATTTTAATGTAAATATTAAAATCCGACTTATTGTTATATACAATACCGGTAAAAAGTGCCAACCTACTACATCTCCGTTCAGGTATGTATGTTATATTCGTGTAGGCACCTTCAATATTTATATCGCTCCCTTTATGACATCTACATTTAAGATGTAATGCGTAAAAAATGTAACTTGATATGAGTTTGAATCGCTTACATAATGTATAAGATGTAATGCGTAAAAATGTAACTTGGTATGAGTTTGAATCGCTTACCTACTGTATAAGATGTAATGCGTAAATATTTATATCGCTCCCTTAGTGTCATCTGATCATACGTCATGGTGACTTATTGTTATTTTTTGTGTGTCATCGTGAGTCATGCGTCAGCCGTCAACTTGTTATAGTTTCGACTTAAAAACAACTGAATGAATTTCAATCAAAATTGGCAGCAAGCATCCAATCAAAAACTGCTTCAAGTTTGTGAACAAAAAGGGCGTGATCCCTCTAGCGACCCTATTTTGGGTAAAAAGGGGTAAAGGCAGACTATTTGTAATAAATCTTCTCATGAATCAACAGTCCGATTGACTCAAAGGAATAAAACTAAAACAATTATAACCTCCCCCAACTTCAAACAAATTGGAAATTTGGTAGAATGTATCCACAAGCAAACATGATTTTGTTTGTGTACAAAGGGTGGCTGTGCCTCCTTGAGCCTTACAATAGGTCAAAATGGGACCAAATGCAAATAAATAAATATATAAGTAAATAAAAATAAAAACTTCTTTAATTGAATTTTCAAAAGCTAGTGGAGGCAATTTAATTGAACTTGGCAGGCATCGTGTTATCAACAGCCGTATTAAACCTAAATGTGCCTTACTGGTCAAATAGGGATGGGACAGAAAAGGGGCAGAATGTAACAATGTTATCTACTAAAAAAGAACAGTTGTGTTAATCAAAATCAAGCTCTATGCCTTACTGGAAAAGCACGAAGTAAGCGCAACATAAAGGGACAATTTAGTAAAGTTTGTTTACCTTTTTATCATTTCACACATTATTTCATGATAGTGTACTTCAGTTCTCCTAACGAACTGTCCTTGGTCATATTTTGATACATGTTTATGTTTTCTATGCGTTTTTTTAATTAATCGTAAGGGGGATCCTAATCGTATAACCATACGATTTATATACAAGTCGTCTCTAGTCTCTCTACACACTTTGTATACACGTGTGCAAGGACAGCCCCATCTCGTGACTGTAAACAACATTGGTTTGCATTTGTAGTTATAGGTTGCAGGTCTCGTACCAAACGTAGACAGTGAATGAATATAACAAATGTGAGTTTTTTTTCGAACGGTTGCGACAACAATCAAGAAGTTCATACAGTTACGAGCGAGACGTGACCTAAATCGGCCTACGGAGTTACGTTGAGTGCGATAATTTTGTTCTGTACAACTTCCATTATCATAATTCCATTCTTGTATTGTTCTGATTACATCATGGATGGAATAAATCACCTAGATTGGTGTTAGCGTTTGTTTGCATTCGTACACAAATGAAAATACAATCTTTTTCTGCATACGTATCGGCCGTATACATGCATGTGTGTACACAATTACATGAACAAGAATTCCCGTTCGGTGATCCTGGAATAAACCTGTGTTTGGTCGATTTGAATTGTTTAAACAATAAATCATTATTGAATCTATCAATTATGATACATGTTTCCCAAACATGTTGTTAAATCGAAATCCAAAGAAATAAGTATCCGTCGGATCTACCGTGTCGTCACTTACAACCAACTCTGTTCCCGCCAGAGGGGGCAACAAGTTGCACTATATTTGGAGCATAGCTATATTTGACATGGGCTTTCCCAAAACTTAAACTGACCATAATGGACATTGACTACGTAGCAGTTAACTGTTAACCGCAGATTATTTAGTCTGGGTATATGTTTTATCGATTCTGCTTGAATTATAAAAAGGATGCTTGACTAAATTGTCCCTTTAAGTGGCATAAGAAATTAGATTTTATGGAAATTACTGAAAATACTAAGAGATATGTTCATTATATGGGTATCATTGTGGAAAAGGTTTAAGGTTTTACGGTTCAAATTTCAGGGGGTGGTGCAGCTGTTGGATGTGGCGAATTCCCCAAAAAACAATAAAGTTCCAATTCCCTAGTTTAAAACGACATTTGTTTGTGAAACTTTATGCATTTGTAGGGATAAATTTAAGATTCATTTTCACAAAGATTCAAGGTCACAGGATTAAAGGTGGAAGGTTTTGATTGTCATGCACTTTACTTGACATTGACAGTCGAGTCCAGATGTCCCGAATTATCCCCCCCCCCCCCCCCCCACACACACATTTTTTATACTATTGTCGGCCTCTGTTATTGTATAGGCATATATGCAATTGAAAATATGACCATTGTTTCAGCAAAGTCACTGACAAAAATAGTTTCCCGTTAAGACCGTTAAGGCCCAATGGGCAGATTGTTTTGTAAGTGTATCCTAGGCCACAATAACAATTACACACTTACTTTTCTGTTATATGTATCCTTGGTTACAACCAAAGTAATACACTTTGTTGGTATGTGTATCCTTGGTTACAACAACAGTAATACAGTTAGATTGTTGGTATTTGTATCCTTGGTTACAACAGTAATACACTTAGTTTGTTGGTATGTGTATCCTTGGTAACAACAGTAATACATTTTGTTGGTTTGTGTATCCTTGCTAACAACAGTAATTCACTTAGTTTGTTGGTATGTCTATCCTTGGTAACAACAGTAATACACTAAGTTTGTTGGTATGTCTATCCTTGGTAATAACAGTAATACATTTTGTTGGTTTGTGTATCCTTGCTAACAACAGTAATTCACTTAGATTGTTGGTATGTGTATCCTTGGTAACAACAGGAATTCACTTAGTTTGCTGGTATGTGTATCCTTGGTTACAACAACAATACGCTGAACTTGATGGTGTGTGCACCCTTGATTATCCACATCTCGTAGCTGCATTGTTAATTCTATATTTGTGGTATTTCGTAATTGTCCGTGGTGTTGTACACGTGCTCATCATTTCTTGAAAATCCTCTGTTTTGATGAGAAAAGAAAAGAACAAATTATTAGAATACATCTGTGTTTCTGTCGACGAGGAACCGTCCAGAACGTTGATGTATTTATCCAATGATGTCCGTATATCTTATTTATGTTTGATCTAGGTTCTCGAGATCGATTCCGTGTACGTATTGGTATTTTTCTAAAGTGAAACAACTGAGTAGCTCCATACAATCAATTAAGTAATTATCGAGTGATGAATATTAAACTTCTCCATGTAATGAAATAATTGATACAGTTATTGTTGAGTAATGGGTATTAAACTGTGTAATTATGTGATAGATAAAGTAATTGTGGAGTTATGAGTATATAACTGTGTAGTTAAGTGATGGATACTGTAATTGTTGTTAGCCCTATTATCTTTTTCTGTAAACAATTCTTCTGTAATTACTTCGTTTATATTCTGGTCAGGTTTTGTTGTCTCTTAATAATTTGACATAATAAACAATCACTCTGGAAACGTTGCAACATATTGTTAACTAAACATGTATATTTACCTGTTCACCACCTCGTAATTTACACTTTTATGTAAACGTTCTGTGGATTAAAAAGTGATCATTAATGTAACAGGTAATTCCATGTGATAATTTGGTTGTTAATCAATGATTCATGATAAATAAAAAAAAAATGAATAAATAAAATGAAATAAAAACTTATCAATATAGACTGACTGACTGGCGTTTCATTAATAAAGTGGCGACAACATTTTATTTGTACATTCGAAAAATAAGAGGCCCCGTTGGCATGTTTCGCTCTTCACCAAAGTATGCTGCAGACATATTGTCAGGTCTTTTGAACTCTTGACTCTTGAGAAGTAGTCGTTTGAATGAAAAAAGGTGATGACGACAAACGACAGAGGCGCACAAAGGCATAAGCTCACTAGGCCATTTTATTATGAAAAACACACCAGTCATATTTAGTATTCTAAAGTGAACAAGATGATGACATCTTTTTTCCTTCATAACAATCGTACCATAATATTTCACATTAGCATTATACATTGATACATTTATTTACGAAATATCGTTAATTTTGTATTTCCTTATATAAGATACAATTAGGTATGTGTAATTCTGAGGATATCAGTAACAACTTTGTCTCTTTAAAATAACCTTAAGTCTCAGAGGCTTTAAACAGCGTCACCGGTAACATAAACACTTGGCAACCATACCCCATTACAAAATATACAATATCTACATGATAATGCACTTTACCTGCAGTACTTAGCAATTTCCCGGACTCATTGATAGTTGCTATGCAGATTCCTTCTGCTTTACCTTACTTTTGATCATGACCATCAATGGTGAAACAAAGAACTGGTTAAACAGCTGTATTATCAAGTGTCATATTCACAATATTTTATACTTTGTATTTTTGACATAGCTTAATAAAATGTGTAATTTGGTGTCTTTGATGAATTATACCAACAAGTAAATCGTCGTTACCTTTCAATTCTAATACTTTACGACAGAGGAAGGCAACAACGATACTGAGGACGACAGTCGTCATGATGAATATAACAGCGACGATGATCCAGTTTGTGACGTCATCTGTTCAGAAAGTAAACACATTTGCTATTGTTGAATGGTCATAACATATCCGTATTGTGATCGGTAATTGGTTATTCCTTTCGGTCTAAATTCGTCAAAATTTCTGGAGGGTCGCCAAAAGTGAAACTAATTTACTAATGTACTACAATGTCAACATCTTATCAAAGTTTCACGGCAGCTTGCTCACTTCGAGTCACTGTTTGTATAGTAAGTTTGCGACTTTATATGGTAACTGCCTGATCATGTATTGTATAAATCAAAATGTATAGATACACTTCAATACCTACATCTTTCAATGGTTTTGTACGTTATTAATGAAACTGGATGAACTTTTAGTTGTTACAGCAACCTCAGTACGTAATCTGTTATGGTTGAGTGGTAATTTTAGGTGAGATGTTATAACATATCTGTACATACTTCCAGTGTCATCATGACCGCCTGTCGTTCCACCTGGGGAATCTGGAAAAAATCATTATTTTGAATTTCATAATAATTTAGGTATACATATGTAGGTAGAAGTGTTTTTGTCAAACAGTGATAATGTGATTCTTCATTTTCTAATTATTACTTTAACATCCTTTTTTATCACATGTTCAGGTTTTAACAAATCATAGTTTTGAAAAAAAGGAATGTTTTATTATTAGTGAAAGTAAAATTTTACTTAAAGATTTGTGATGCTCTACTCCAAATGTTTGAGTAGGAAGACAGAAAACAGATACTAACATTTTCTTTTGAAGGCATTATTATAATCGGTTTTAACGCCTGAACTAAAAATGGAGCCAAATTTACCTGTATTTGGAGCCGAAACAGGCGTTGTAGTTATAGGTACGTCTACAAAAAAATACCTCGCATACATTTGTATAAAGTAATATTGTACAACGGTATATCTTTGTGTGATATAGATAATGTTGTGTATCGCATCGCAAATAAACGTGTTTTGTTTCGTCATTTATAGACTTTGTATAGTATTAAGTCATTTAAGAATCTTTTGTGATAATTTAAAGCTAGTATTTATCCAATTTAATTTAAGATAATTTATGAAATCCCCTGTCATTTAATTCCTTTCGTTCTTAATTTATCAAAAGATCGCAAAAAGTGAAACTTATTTAATGCCCATATAGAATATAGCCTCTGTAGATTACCGACATTTACACAGAAGGTTTTTCATAAAACTGGTCGCCTACACCTGTACTACAATGTTAACGTCTTATCAAACTTTCTCTGCAGCTTGATTAAATGATATTATTCTTGTATGTTTAACAAAAGTACAAATGTATGACAAAAACGTTTGTCTTAGTCTCTGCGATAAGTATGGATATAATGATATGCTTATTTAGTTTTAATGATGATGATGATGATGATGATGATGATGATGATGATTTTTCAAACATACTCACCACAGATAACGATGGTTTTTGCAATATGTTCACTAATGTATTTGATGTGATGATGACTCGAGGAAATTTGTGCACGGTTAATGCATGAGAAGATTAATTGAAACAAGCATGCGTGTCCCCTAAAACCCATTGCAACAGGGTTCAGGATTTAAATATCTTCGTAAAAGTCTGTAACTTAGGAACATTGGTGAAACCATAGAATAATGATAACGATAATTATTCCGTGAAAATAATTAGCCATGAATAAATGAATGCGTGAATGAAATGAATTAATATATTTAACAGATAGATGAAATGAATGGATGAATGAAATGTGGCGAAAGCTAGCCCTAATGTGTGAGGACAATTTTGTTTTGTTTGTTAAATGATAATTTGACTACCGTAAATCATAAAAAAAATTGAAACAAGATTCCTTGTAATTTTAGAAAATTATTTCAAACTTAAGATAACACATATCACTTAAGAATAGTATCTATCGATTTAAACTACCAATTGATTTTTTAAAATCATTAAGTGTTTTATTTTGTCAATCAGATTTCTTTGAAGTCATGTTTGATCCTTACATCTTCCGATGGATTTGTATGCTATGAGTGAAGCTGGATTTGAGCCACACACGGTTCCAGTGAACGGTTCACACATAAACGTGGTGTTGGTGTCGTCATTTGTCACATTGTAGGTAAGTGTACTGGTACGTTGGTAGTTACACCCGGACTGTATCAAACCGTTATCATTCTGATTAATGTCAGCTGCAGTCGGGTAACCCTAGAAACCAGAAACCAACACTGTCTGTTTTTATCATTTTAAATCATAACTTTGTATGGAAAGGGGAAAAGGACAAATTTTCCGTTTCCATTTGTTTCAATTGTATATAGAATAAGCAATACATTAAGTTGTTTTTATAAATGGTTTTCTTTTCAATAAACAAGTAAATAAAAATGAACTGATCAACCATCATGTAAAATCAAAAATCGTTTACAGCCTACGGTATATCCTTGGTCGGTGACACGCTTGTAACACCATGTGTGGGGTTTTTTGTCGCTTCCTACAGTGCCTGTACACGTGAATGTCACTGAGGATCCCACGGAGTAATATACACTCTCCACATTGGGGAAGGGAAACACGGTCATGTCGTTAGTGGATATCGGTTGAACTGTGCTAGAATAAATGATCTTTAATATGATGTCAACAATGCAATTTGAAATTAATACAATGATCATCAATAAAAGGTAAACATACTGTCTATACTCTTGATCATGCTTAAAAAAACAATTTAAACTAATTTGCATGAAATCTATATTTTGGTTTATAAGTTTCCTTAGTTTATTTTATTTTGAGTTGGAATTATAGTTTCCCTATTATATCGGTATTGTTTGATGTTTTGTTACTGGTCTTTATGGGTTAACATTTCAAATAATTATAATACAGATATTCTCTCAATACTTTTCAACATACTTTTGTAAAATAAAATTTCAATTTAAGCCAAATCAAATCATTAACATCATCTTTGAAAATAAGTATGTTATAAACACAGTAGAAAATTGAAGCTACTAAATTGTCCTGAGGGTGGTGAATTAGTTTGTGAGTGACAATGAAAACGCAATTTATTTCTTCTTTCTTTCAGACAACTGCTTGACTACGGATACAAACCTTTAGCCGTGACATATTTTTCAGCTGTCGCTACACCACCACTACCGCCTGTTAGAGTGGCTCCCATAATACATCGGTAAGCTCCGCCATCATTACAGTTTGTCCTATTTGTGGCGATTGTAAACACAAGCTGAGCTCCAGATACCGTGTCCACATTTCCTGTGGCTGACACCCCCGCTCTGCTCTGACTGACAACGTTACCCCAGCTGATTACTGAGGATGAGGTGAGTTTATCATAGGAAACAGACACTACTGTTTGATAATCTGTAGAACTAGAGTTTTTCATAAGACTAATACTATTTATATCTGTGATACCGGTTGAGCTTGGAGTACAGGTAAGTCTGAGTTCTGATGTTGGTGTTTCTAAGGTACTTGGTCCTGTTATGATGATGGACTGACCAGACACTGAAACACAATAAAACATGATAAAATGATTGATACAGGACTACTCGCTCGATATGTCGACAGTTCAATAGTTACAGACTTGTAGCCAGTGACTTAAGTCTAGTTTAAATTATGTATCAAGATGGCGATCCCGTCCAATCAAAGTCGATCAGTATGCAAGTTAGTTCGATTTGTTTACCCTGATGCAATGCATACAGAAATATATCAACATTATTCTAAACAATTTTGGAGTTTATATCCGTAAGAACAAATAACTTCCATAGTCAGACACGGGTTTAATTACATGGTGAAATAATATTACAGACCAGTAACCAGGGACTTGAAATACAAAATACCGAGTTTAATTTAAAATATGTATCAAGACAATAATCCCGTCCAATCGAGGTCGAGGACACCGTCGGAGAACAGTGCGCTATTCGATTTGATTTGTTTACCCTGATACAATGTATACATACAGAAATATCTTAACAATTTTCTAAACAGTTTTGTAGTTTGTATCCGGAAAAACAAATTACTGATCCATTGTCAGACACGGGTTTAATTACATGGCAATGTAATTAATTAAATTACACATTACTTTGTGAAAATGGCATTACCATTACCATAACCATTACACAAATTTGAAATGCAATTAACCACATAGATAGTTTTCCAATGTAATAAAATAAAGACCATAATACGTACACGTATACGTACATATCAAGGAAACACATGTTTTACTTATTCTGATCTAATGACTGTAGAATATGTTAGTATCAACAGGTCGATGTTCTAATTCTGGTATTTCAAAGGTGCTTCTTCCTGTTTTTGTGACAGATTTAGAAGAAAAATAATACATTCAGAAAGAAACGAAAACATATATTTTACCGTTGAATTAAACATTTGAAAAATAACGTGACTAAATAACCAGTTTTTTGTAAATATGTGTTATTTACCCAGTGTTAATTTCACAAGTTTATGGAGAATTGTCCTGACAATATTGACGGTCGATAGATAGACAAGATATAGACCATCATACAACTGTCTGTCTCTGTCCTTTGTTAGTGTATGCAATCTGGTCTTTGTTTTTTGTTTTCATATCTGTGAGCTACACAGGGATTCTGTTTGTATAAGTACTGATTGTTTAGCTGTCAGTCTGTGTGTTAGTTATTTGTCTCGGTGTCAGTATGATTGTATTGATGTCTGTGTACTTATGAAAGGACATGTGTATATGCGTGCGTGTCGAACATGTGTGAGGGAATGTGATGGTATTATTTAAAACTTTGAAAGTACGGACGAATGTATGTATGTATGATTTTACATGTATATACATTGTACAGGTATAGATGATGCGATTTTTGGAAATAGGTAATATTCTATAGGAATTATAACAGATGTGTTTTTGATGGCCGATAGGTCGAATGACGTAGCTCTCAGTGAAAATAAAAACAAACATGTGATGAGATGTGATAACTTACCATACAATATTTTACCTATTACACTATATATGTGTAAGCACCACATAATATGTAACGTGTCACACAATATGTAACGGGTCACACAATTTGTAACGTACTATTCAAGATTTGTAACAAAACATTATACGCATCACATACTCAACTGAATTAAACGATGTGGTGTGCTATATTTTTACCTAACACATTAACATGTAGTTCAGTGTGAAATTGTTTGATCAACATATACATTGTATGAAATATGTCCCCTCTAACCTCAACCATACCCCTTTGTTTTAAATATCTGTAGGCTTATGTATAGCTAAAGTTACGTTGTTTTATCAATATGATAATACACATATACAAACTGTAGATTCAGGCTTCAGTGTACAGCCAGATAATAAAATATAGACCATTTACTTCCTGATTAAATATATACAGACCATGTACACCCCGATTAATTAGATACAGACAATTGAAATTGGCTTTTTATGCCACCCTCCAGTGGTGTAGTTCATTGTTTACTTACCTGTATAAACTGCTGTAGTTAAAATGAACAATAAATGAAGCATGGCTGGTGTATTCCCCTGTATGGTGAACATGGAATCGTTGTTTGAAAACTGTCTCAACAACCAGGAAGTTACGATGTACCCGGTTATAACAACGTAACGCCCGGGCATGTCCACCGTATCATCGGAAAACACGCTATAGATCTCTCCAATCGTGAGAAAAAAATATAAAATGATTAAAGACAAAATCACGTGCACACCTTATCGAATACCACTTAGGTTGAGTGAGGTTTATTGCATACATTGTTAACACGACTAGCTACGTAAGATATTAAAAATACGTCTGAGGTTGTAAGTATGCCAGGCCAAGTTGTCATTTATTCGCGGAGCAATGCTGATCCAGTATTTTAACAAATTATTTAAGATATATATTATATAAGAAATCTTGTTGATCAGATATCTTACATGTTTATCAGATATCTTATATGTTTATAAGATATATTATATGATGTATAATATATCTTATGAAGAAAAGAAATCTTATAAAGAACGAGACCGACAAAACCTAAAGGTTCGAGAATGGCTGCTCTGTAAGGTAACTTACTTTTTGTTGGAAGGCACGCAGAACATACACAATAAACCCTCTGTCGCGACCGAGATCAGCAAGGCACAGTACAGATGTCGTGTTAGAACAAACACGAATATATGGCAATAATAGATATATTTCTAACCATTATATGTAGTTTCAGCTTCATCTCTGATCCTTCATCGAGTAGAGGAGAGTTCTTAATCTCAGATTAAAATCTCGTTCTTTATAAGATATCTTATAATCGAATTAAATAATTTCGTTTATAAGATATCTTTTTATATGATATAAGATATCTCATATTATTTAAGATATCTTATTTGATTGTCTGATAAAGAAATGTATATAATATATCTCATTTATTATATAACATATCTTGTAAAGTATATAAGATATCTTATATAATTTGATTAAAATCCTCGATCAACTTTGCTCCGTGAATACATGACAACATGGCTTGCCATATGTATTTGTACATAGGATGTGAGGTAAGTGTACGTAAGGGTGTGTGGGTAAGTGTACGTAAGGGTGTGTGGGTAAGTGTACGCAAGGGTGTATGTATGTGTACGTAAGGGTGTGTGTATGTGTTTATCTGCTCAAAAGATCCTGGTCTTTTTCAGTGTAAAGTAGTCTAAATTGGAATCATGACTCGCTATGGTAATTTTGCTTTAAGATTTTCCGGCGAGGAAGAGATCCATGATTTGAATCAGATAATTTCCTTTATAAGATATCTTATTATATGATATTATCTATCTCATATATTATATAAGATATCTTATTTGATTGTCTGATAATATATCTCATTTATTATATAACATATCTTGTAAATTATATAAGATATCTTATATAATTTGATAAAATCCTGGATCAACTTTGCTCCGTGAATAAATAACATGGCTTGCCATATGTATTTGTACATAAGGGTGTGAGGTGAGTGTACGTAAGGATATGTGTATGTTTGCGTAAGGGTGTGTGTATGTTTACGTAAGGGTGTGTGGGTAAGTGTACGTAAGGATGTGTGGGTAAGTGTATGTAAGGGTGTGTGTGTGTGTATTTGTCTGCTCATGAGGTTCTGGTCTATTTCAGTGTCAAGTAGCCTAAATTGGAATCATGACTCGCTTGGTAATTTTGTTTTAAGATTTTCGGGCGAAGAAGAATTCCATGATTTGTGGGATTTTGACAACGTGGTTTGTGTCAATATTCTACCGACCATCCGGGCATCTGACATTCATTGACAATTGAATATGTGGTGAACCATTGAACCAACTGGCCATTGGAGGCATGACTAGACCAGAAATGCCTTGCCCTAAAAAAGGACTACAGAACGTTGAAAAAGTAGCAGAAACTCCACTCACCAAACGTTTGAAGGAAGTGTGTGCTGAGGAAATGAACATATTCGTACACATGAACCAGTCAGAAGCTACCAAAAAGAACATGAATTGGGACATGAAAGTGTTTTAAGGTATGGCCAGAAAACCACAATTGCGTGTCAAGGGAAGCAACTCCTAGTAAAATGACGAGAACAGTAGCATTGCCAATGAATTCAAGACCAATGTTATTTCTAAAATCTGACAAATCATTGCCGTCATTGATTGCATGAATAATCGTCACAGCTGAAATCCAGGTGTTATCGTCTCGATAGGATAACTGTAGGTCCTTTATGGCTGCCATGGCGTAACTCAAACGACGAAAGTAAAAATGCAAGTAAATATTTTTTTTAATTGGCACACATATATAGAAGGAGGTGCGTTGGATTTAGAAACGATCAGTTCCGAGGCCCTAGAAGGAAATTGCAGCAATTGTATTGCGAATCTAAACCCAATAAAACCCAATAAAATCATAATGAGGGAAACAATTATAAGAGTCTAAAGTATAAGAGAACGGCTATAAATCGACATCTCGGACATTGGGAGAGATATTGACATAGTCAAGTTTTTAAGACATTCAACAAGACCATAAATGGACTTTTAAAACACAGAATGACACGTGGAGTAGCGCGACCAACAACACACAAAAGGATAATTAGCATAAACGAAGAAAAGAAAAAGGTAACATGAGAAATCCCCATAGGTCTTCAGTTAGCGATGGCTAACAGTCTGCCACAATTCCCTTCATTTATGATACGCGGGGAAGAAGTCACTTTCGTAAGGTTAAACAGATGGAAAATGGAAATAGAGGTTATATCCTTTAAGCTGCCATGGATGTTGCGGAAAGTAAACGACGAATTAAAGTATTATATATATTAGCTCCCGGGAATGGTGTGTAGCTGGATATATATAAACAAGTTACTGATGCCATTGAAGCCTATTTTACACCAAGAAAGATCACGAATATGAGCGGTACAATGTTAGACAAGCGGAACAAAGAAGGGAAAGCACAAGGCTATGAATGAAACGGGGCGATAACTGTGAATTTATTTATGTGAATGAAGAAATTAAACCACAGATAAATTCAGCCATGTTCCTATACACTCTAACAAGGCGTATCATGGGGGATGATGATATGTCAAGGGGGAATATGCTGAAATTAGCACGTTCGCCGGAGATGAATGATGAACAAACAAATGAAATTAATGATAAACGCGAACAGATGAACTCCATAAACTAGGGTCAAGGCAGAGGTTAACACACACACATTAAGGTTTCAACAACAAGGAAAGGAATACGAAAAACCATGGACCACAAAAAACTAACGATAACGTCCAGCAAAAGATGAAAAACATTGTAACAAGAGGAATCATGTCAGTAATGTATGTAGGTCTACGAAGAAGGATTTGGTCCTTAATGAAAAGACAAGTGCACACTAACAGAATAACAGTTCGGGATCAGATGGCGAGTACATCCTACCTGTAAACTCGAGGAAAACCATACAACCAAAGGCTACTCTCATCATACATGTAACACCGATAGATATAATTGTTGACACAAGAGCCACTATGGACATACTGGATGAAAGGACTTTTTTTCTAGAAAATTAAGGATATACCGCAATTCAAGAAAACTAACACAAATCTATTCCTTTATGAATCCGGTGATCCAATTGACCTTGTCAGATAATTGAAAACCAAAGTGAAATCAAGAATGATAGAAACAAGCACTGAAGTCTTGTTACAGTGTTAAAAGATATACTAAGAACAGTTGTTTCCAACACCATCGAATCACACCGTTATGGTCAAGAGCAAATAACAAAGCTGAACGTTTTATACAATAGGAAGGACAACCAAAGCTGCAAGCACCTAAGAACGCAATTGGAAGCATGGAATGTATAAATACTCAGAATCTACCGTGCAACGTCACAAGGTTCAACAATAAAATTCCCTGTGCGAATTCTTTTTGGACTACACGGTGAACAGTAAGCAAAAAGATGAAATTGAATGCTGACCGCGGATCACGTCACTCCAATATGGAAGTTTTCCATTCCATTTGATCGAACTCTTGATGAAATCATCGACAGGAAAGTGAAGTGAACATGACAAAACGAGGAACTCTTTCTTTCTTCAAAAGTGAAACGAGGAGAGACCGGTGATCAAGATGTCTGACCGTGATAACGATGAGTTGCTTGAAAACAGTTCTAAAGAAGGCAAGGCTGATACAGGTTTAGATTTAAACACCGAGCTTCAGGAAGATTAACAAACTCTCCAAAAGACTTCATTGTGCTTTATAGTTATAGTGTAGACTTTGGACCGGGTACACCCCAACATGAGGCAGAACAATCCTCGGTAGTTACCTACAGGCGTGTAATTCAGAGACATTTTCAGCTAATAATTGATAATCTTTATAAACAATAGTATCTAGTAATGATTGATATTTCTTTTTAAAGTTTCAAATAATAATTGGTGTTCGTTGTAAAGTTGTTATCTACTTACATGATGTCCATTTTAAATAACAAGTAGAAAATAAAGTTACCATTTCTTTTAAAAACAAAAGGAGAAATGTAATTTCCTTATCCAGATTGCCCGGCCGTTTCCTTGATGATATTTGAACACTTCATCCGAGTATGTACAGTATCATTCTGAATACAGCATAACATGGCGTAAGGAACGAAAATCATCGAAGGGAACTTCACAGACTAAATATAGTCGTCTTTACTATCTGTCTTGGAACTACGAGACAGAGGTAGGCATCTTGTATGTACTACACTGTCCGTGAAAGATATCTATCATAACTGTCCACGAAGTAGTGTTCATGCTAGGAAACGTGTCCTGGATATTCGCGCTATGACAAAACTTATGTACAGCAGCCTCCCCAAACACGTCATTCACCACACGCATGTATCTCGCACACAGGGGAGGTCATCGTTGTCTATATGATGTTAAATACTAAACCTCAACGTATCAATCACGAGGTAGCAGTTGACACATTCGCGAAACACGAAGCAATCATAGAAAGGCAACATATTGATTCACTGATTGATGCTTTGTCAAAGAAAGGCTAGAGGAACAAAGACAGAAGAACAATCGAAATATTATTAATGTGGAGCTTTGGACTGTTTATACTAATGAGTCTGATGCGGAAAGCCAAACTATAGGTGGAGATATCAGCAAAGGCTCTTTCCTGTCTAGAGCGACAAGGGAAAAGTTCAGAAGGTTGACACAGCTTGTCGACATAGGCGGGACAATATTAAAATGTATTCTTGATACGGGTGCCAAAATTGACGGAATCGTTTGATCGACGATTTATGAAAGAACAATAGTAACTTGCAGTATACATATATGTAGCGGAATCGGACTGGGATGAACGCCGGCGACCATGTAGCTCAATTGGTAGAGCATTCGGCTAGTATTATGAGGTCCTGGGTTCGAACCCCTGTCTGGCCGTTCATTTTCACTCTCCTATTACATATTGACCACATTATCCAGGTAAAGGAAGCATATGGACAAGAAATACCATTCGTCGGCTTTGTTGAGGTCATGCTGCCGAATTTATATATTGGACGTTAGTCTATGGGCAATTTCAAAAGATTCGTCCGTTTTGATATGACATGAGCTTTTGAAAAAACTAGAGCTCTTCTTGAACAGCGAAAGATTTATTCGTAAGTCCTGTTTGCGTTTGCGAGGCTTACCTGCGTATTGCTTTTAAGATAAGAACATCCAGGTGTAGTATTATCGGTTGTGTATCGCCTTAATTGGTTGGGTTAGTACAGTGAGAGATTTTCGTTGCGGGTGGTTTTTAGTAAATTCTGAAAAGCCTTATAAGTTTTGCAAGAAACACGTTATGAGGTTTCTTCAGCCTGGTGCATTTGTGTAGGGACAATCAGTAAAATTTCTGTAGGAAAAAAAAAAACTTCATTGACAAAGACCATGATACATTGCTTAAATGACCTATATTTTGAGGGAGGAAGCCAAATTAATAGTATTGCAATGCCGAATATCATGATGACCGGTGAAAGTTGTTGTGCACTTTTTTTTATAAAATATTATATTACGTTCCTTTTCTTCTCGGGCTTGGTTATCAAATATTGCATGCAAGAACGCTTTTAATTGTATATAGACCAGTAATACTAGTATGCTCAGTGTAAAACGTTAAGTCTTTAAGTATTGCCGGTCTACGTGTTAGTAATTTGTATACAAAAGTCAGATAACACGATGCATGTGATCAGACGTGTGACAAGTCATTGTGTTAGGAACATTGTAAAAGTACGACTAAATAAAAATCTATTCATCTCATTACATTTACATATAAATGTTCATCTCATGTAACTGACCAAAAACTAGGTTATCCGTCAATAGGTATTATCATTATTGTAGGATTGCGTACGTGGTTATGTATACCCATTTATTTAATACATCGTATTTGACTAGATTG
>NC_047027.1:11834656-11855564 GCF_902652985.1 Pecten maximus | reverse complement strand
ACAGTGCCAGTACAAGTGAATGTAAGCGAGGATCCCACGGAGTAATATACACTCTCCACATTCGGGAAGGGAAACACGGTCATGTCGTTAGTGGATATCGGTTGAACTATAATCATTGAACAGAAAGAACAATTTGACCATATCATTATCGTTATTCTCCAGAAACATCCATTTATAAGCCTGTACAAATGATTAGTTTGGTTTGGTTTGGTTTATTTTGTTTAACGTCCTATTAACAGCTAAAGTACAAATGATTAGTATATCACGACTTGAGCTTGTTTTTGATTCTGTGGACAAGTTAAAAAGACTCAAACAACTAAATACTTTACTATATGTTATTACTAGTGACCCAATCCTTTCATTCGCTCGTTCAAATTTCAAAGTTCAAATGATGTGAAATTTATATCACATTAATGTTCGAAGATTTTTCTATCGGCTAAATATTGTTATTGTTTAGGTTTAATGGCATATAAGAGCACACGGGTACTCGAAAGACAGTAACGCTGATATTTACAGTACACAGGGGAACCCCCACCTGGGGAATTCCCGCCTTTTCACACCTCGAATCCTACGTCATTCTATTTTCAGTAGTAGTGAATATTTTTGATTTTCAGAATCTCAAGACGACCCTACTCTTTATTCTCGTATGCAGAAAGTACCAACTTCATATGTTATTTACTCAGGAAAACAGCTACAAACCTTAGAAACACATTTTCCCCATTTTCCCCATGGACACTCGCTAATTTAGTTGTGTGAGTCCTTAAAACTATTGTGTTTTATCACACATATATCCGACCTCTCAGACTATTTGACTTTTTCCGCTGACTATATAACAGAGATCTGAAAGAACAGTGAACTAGAACAAACAAGATTTTACCGTTAAAAGTGACATGTATCTTCCATATACATTGCCAGCCAGAAAACCCCGCGATCATAATTTCGAAAGGATATTATATAACAAGCTAATTAGAAAAATTGAGCTGCTGGAATTTCTGGAGTGGTAAATTGATTTGTCTCCCATAGACACTGGATACATACCTTTAGCTGTGACATATTTTTCAGCATCAGCTACACCGCCATTACCACCTGTTAGAGTGACTGCCATAAAACATTGGTAAGCTCCGCCATCATTACAGGTCGTCATGTTTGTGGCGATGGTAAACACAAGCTGAGCTCCAGATACCGTGTCCACATTTCCTATGGCTGACACCCCCGCTCTGCTCTGACTGACAACGTTACCCCAGTGGATTACTGAGGATGAGGTGGTTTTACTATAGGTAACAGATAGTACTGTTTGATAATCTGTAGAACTAGAATTTTTTAGAAGAACAATAATATTGACGTCTGAGATACCGGCTGAGCTTGGTGTACAGGTAAGTCTGAGTTCTGATGTTGGTGTTTCCAAGGTACTTGGTCCTGTTATGGTGATGGACTGACCAGACACTGAAACACAATAAAACATGATAGAATGATTGATACGGGACTACTCGCCCGATATGTCGACAGTTCAATAGTCACAGACTGGTGACCAGTGACTTAATTATAAAATACCGAGTCTAATCTAAAATATGTATCAAGACGATAATCCCGTCCAATCAAACCAAGGACACCATCAGAGATCCTCAGTGACTTGTCACTGAAAGCGGAAGTGACGTCATAGACATCTTCAACATCCATCCATGAGGACGTTCGCTGTTTCGACTGATAAAGGATCAGGTAAATATGCATGTTTTAAAAACCCGTGGAACGGGAATAGCCTGGTTGGCATTGACCTGGATGGTCCATTTTGGCTTTGGTAGCCTTATTTCCCGCCTGGATGGCGCGATGGTTATATTTCTTGACGGATTGGAAATCCGTCGAGCTGGTGGGGTCAGCTTCATTCAGGGCCGGTTGCTCGCTATCAGTCATGCAAGACTTTTTCTAAATTTGGTTATATGGTATGCATGTAAGGAGTACTATTATGATAGTGTTGGTTGTTATATTTATTGACGGTTACACTGCGTACTTAAATATTGCTTGACATAGTTTCGAGCATGGCTAATTTTACCAACGACTTGAACAGGTAAAGGGAGGTAATTCTAATATTATTGTTTATACCGCGTTCGAGTACGAACATCTGCTGTGGTACATAATTGGGTTGGAGTAACAACAATGGTGTCCCTGAGCACGTTTTGGAGTTCGATAGCGATTGTTTGTTGTATTCTATGTGTAGTATATTTCCCTTGTTTAGAACATGGTCCTTCCAACTACATTGAAAAAGAGACATACTCTGAAAGGAAGGAATGTCCTTCCTGCCATCAGAAGGCTCCAGGAGGGTGCCCCGGTAAAAGCCCTTGCAAGGATGATGGCAGGTCGTAAAACGGAGGACTTGTCTATGCGGGTAAGGCTGAAGGGAATAACTGTTTTGTAGTTGAGTAGAAATATAATTATAAATCAGATAATAAATAATTAAATTAATTATCTGATAATCCTTCCGGTATCAGTATCAATAAGCATGAAATAATTAAGGTAAATATGTGATATAACGTAATTATATTTTGACCAACACATATCCATACATGGATACAAAAGGGATAACAAGTGTCTTAAATATTTACAACTGTCTGATTATTTGAATAGGAATAGAGATACTAGGTGTCTGATTTTTAAGTGACAACAAATGTCTGAAATGGATATGATTTCCGGATTTGGGGGACACGATTATATACTATATATATACATTGTATTTAGGAAAGAATTTATATAGGCTATGCCTGTTGTTAGATCCTTTTTCCTTTTTGATATAAATTGGTTGAGATTGAAAAATATAAGTTTTTATGCTTTGAAAAAAAAAAAAAAAAAACAAATGTATGGGTGTCTGAAATAACAAATAGGGGGATAGAAATACATGTTGAAAACATCACACTGGCAGAAATACTTCAGTGAGAGAGTTATGTCCCATCCTTTGTTACACATACCATTGTTATCAAATTTGACTTAACCTTGTGGCTAGTCCTCCACCTCTGGGTTGCGAGTTTGAAACCAACGGTGGGCAGTTTACCAGGTAGTGGTACTGATGACCCTGGTTGTAATAGGATGTAAAAGAAAAATAAACAAAACCAAACTTAACTCTGTGTACTGATCCGAGTCATATTGTCGAATGTCAGTTAACACTTGATCTGTCATCATGTCATGATATGTATATACCATTATTGCATGTATATCTATATTCATACCCCTATTCCCTCACACCCTACCCAACCCCACCCCTGTGTATCAGCATAAATGGTATCTATGATTAGTTGATAGTATTCATCTGGTTATGTCCATTACAAGTTATATACAAATAAGATTAATCAGGGAAATCCTGAAAGTTGAGTGTGTAGTGGTAGAATAATTTACTCTGGGATTTGATAGCAGGATGTGGAAAAATCTGTAAATGAACTCACTGATGAGTCCCTCTCAGATCTATTAGAATTGGCAGGAAAGAACAAGGAGGATATATCAGAGGCACGCCTCCTCCTACATTATCTGATAGTTCTGGCTAATGAGAAGGGACAACCCCAAGGTCAGGATCTACTTGAGGCACCGGGAACATCTACAGAAGCACAGGTAAGTGAAAATCATTGGTATGGTCAGTGTGGTCATACATATTTTATATTATAATGTCTTTTACCTATTTAACGAGCATTTAACCAAAATATATTTGTATCTAAGGTATAGATATATAGATAAACATATCAACAGTGTAGACAGATGAGGTTTTCAGTGAGAATGTATGCTCGCAGAGATAATAATTACAAGTATACACAGGGGAAAGCCTGAAAACTGAGGAACACTAACTTAAATGTTTTGTGACAAGTTCATAGACTACAGTCTAAGGTCTGCCTTCCAAATCTCTGTCTATCTGTCTTAGGGGGGAATGAGTCTGACAAGATATCAAAAGCTATTGCCAAGTGTATGAAGGATGTCATAGACACAGCCAAAGAATCAAAGAAAGAGGCACCACTGGTAGGGAAAACACAAACCACTCTGTCGCCATTGGACAACTTGTATGTCACATCACCCCCACCAGGGGCAGGCCTGGCCCATATGCCTTTTCCCCTGCAACAACATCCTAATCCTATGTATGGATCTTATCAGGGTTATGTTCAGCAAGGGTATGGTCAGCAGGGCTATGGCCAAGGGTATGGTCAAGGGTATAGAAATTATAGGAGGGGTGGTTTTAGGCACCCTGGGCAACGCCCTAGAGGAGCATGCCTGGTTTGTGACAGTACAGCCCACCAGGTCAGAGATTGACCAAAAGTAAAAGAGTTCAGGCAAAAGTAATACTTGGAAGATTGCAAATTACAACAAATGTTCATATGTTTACAGTGTCAAATTATTTTTACCAGAAAGCAACTGGTTTTATAAAACTGTTTATTTAATTAACACTCAATAATTAAGATACTTGCTTTTGGTTTATATATGACCAATTGTGATGTATAATTGAAATGATCATGATGCTTGTAGTCCTACTGGGAGATATTATAGATGCATTGTACTAACATTATACTAGAGTTATGTATTGTTTTCTTAGTAAACTATTATAAATAGGTTAGCTTGTAAGTTATAATGGTACTTCCTCCTCTGCTGTCCAAAGGACACTGACGCCTTAGTGAGTTACACTCACGTGGGTAGCGGACGAGGGGGTTCCACTTATTTCAATGTTACTTATGCTGGTCCTGTTTTTTGAATTATGCATACCTTCTGTGTATTACAGAGGTGCAGAGAGGATGGCCGCTGTGATGGTGGAATTACAAAAAATTGTATACAGGTCCCAAAATGGGAACTTGAAAGTGGTTTTAATCCGACAAATATAAGGGTCCGACAAGAACCAGCATGGGTGACATTGGATGGTGGAGCCTCTTTGTCCGATGCCCACGTAATGTCGCAACTAGACACGGACTACAATATTAGAAAGTTATCTTTAAGAGACCCCTCAAAATTTGTAGCTGGTCAACTTCATTCTCACCTGTCTGATTGGAAGGATATTTTGCAGGGATATGATGATGAAGGGAGGAAAGTTATTACAGGGTGGCTAGAAAATGGTGTAGACATATATGACTTTTTTCATCATTTCAAAGGTAACTTCAAAGGTAGAGCTTTTGATAGTAGTACACCTCCAGTACAATACTTTCCTAACTCGGGACATTGTAGAGACCATGTAGACTTCATTGTGAAAGAGTTGTGTAATAGAATAGAGAGTGGTTCTCTCAGTCTCCTAGGTAAAGTTTGAGTGTGAACTACCAAAGGTCATCATGCCCTTACTAATCGAGCCCACTAAGCCTCGACTTTGCCATGATGAGAGGTACCTTAATCTCTAAGGGATGTCCATAGAATGATTGAAAAGAATGCCTATATGATCACCCTTGACGAAAAATCAGATTATGATCATATTCTGTTGTCAGAAAGGTCTCGCAATTATTTTGGCATTCAGTTCGGTGGTTTTATTATGACATACTGCACTTTGCCCTTTGGGTGGAAAGCCTCCCCATACGTGTACCAGTCTGTTGGAATGGTTGTAACAAATTACCTTCGAACAAAATCAATTTTTGAATGCGCAGTATATTGATGATCGGTTAGGGGTTTCAGGACACAATGGGGACAATCCATATATAGAGGCAAAGCAGATAGTGTATACTATGGTTCAGGTATTGACAAGGTTGGGCTATACTCTGGCACTGGATAAGTGTTCTCTGGAACCTGGCACAATTAAGAGGTTTCTCGGCTTCTTGATCAACTCCATTGATCAGGCTTATCTACTGCCTGATGACAAAAAAACTAAGTTTGCTAACCTCAGAGAAGAAACCCTATCGCACCCAGAGGTGGATGTCAGAACCTTGCAAAGGTTCTGCGGCAAATGTATATCCATGAATATAGCTGTACCTGGTTGCAAGCTTTTCTGCGGAGAAATGAACAGAGCTCTTTCTGTGGCTCTGAAGAACAGTAGGAAGATTCCAGTCACAGGTTCCGTTCGTGAGGAGCTTGGACACTGGTGCTTTTTGGACAATTGGGGAGGCTGTATGAAATGGAGACCAGAATACCACAAGTTAATTGAAATGTCCACTGATTCTTCAGGGGTATCGTTATGGAGCGGTAGTAGCATTGGATGATAGGGTGACTATAGGTGATTATTGGGGTGAAGGTGACAATCGACCAATCCACATCAAGGAGGCGGATGCAATTCTCCAAACATTGGTTTCCCTGGGACGGCAACTGGAGAACTCGAGGGTTGACTTGAGGTGTGATAACATGGCAGTGGTTAGTGTTTGGGAAAACTGGGGTGGCAGGGATACTGCCCTAACTGACATCATGAAAGCGATCTTCCATCACACATCAACATTCAACATTGACCTGCACTTATCTTATGTGTCTTCAGTTATGAATGAGGCAGATACCCCATCTCGTGTCGTATCATTGGGGGACAGCATGCTAACTGAGAAGACATGGGAAATGGTTAAGGATGAATATGGTCCCCACTCTATTGACCTCATGGCCTTGGATTCAAATGCAATGAAATCAAGGGAGGGTACTGTCCTAAAGCATTTTACCCCATGGCCCACTCCTAATTCATCAGGTGTAAATGTTTTCACTCAGGATTTACGACGTGAGAGAAACCCTTATGTTTTCCCCCCATTTGTACTTGTATACCCAATACTATGTTTCCTGAAGGAACAAAAAGTTTCTGCTAATGTGGTTCTTCCAAAGATTCAGCCATTACCGATATGGTGGCCAAAATTAAAAGAAATATCAGTAGGCCATCTCCTATTGGGTCCGAAAGGGGGCATGGAAGTCCTGTATATTCCCTCACGTAAGGGGTTTGTCCCTGATTTGAAAGGGTTGAGATGGTCATTATATGCATACAGAATTGCATTTGCCTGTACATAACTCCAACATTGAGGTGCCTGGTTATATATTGATGGCCTGTTTCAGGAAGTTGAAGAGAAGCATGTGGACTGGCAAACTATTGATGATAGACTGACAGAGTTGGATCAAAGGCTAACGACAACTTCCGGGTACAAAAGGAAATCAAGTATATTGAAAAGTTTCTTGGAGTTCCTGTCCTTCTTGCCCAATGTTACGATGGATAATTGCTCTCCCCAGGAAGTGAAAAAGTTTCTTGTTTGGAAGGATAGCTCGGGTAAAACCAATGTGCATAATATAGGTTGTGTAAATCTAGGTAGCAAGGAAGGAGATGAATGCTCCTGTCCTACACGACTGGCCTCCGGGACAGTTGAAGGGATTATCAATCAGCTGGTAGGTATATTTGATGTACATGGATATGGCAGGAGATGGGATCCCATCTCTATGACTGGGAACCCAGCAGCATCTCCCTCAGTGTCAAGTTATTTGAAGTTAGTTCAGGAGGAACAAGCAAAGTCTCATGTTCTCCCGAAACAAGCCAAGCCAATCTTTTTGACAAAGATAAGAGCCATATCCTTGTTCATAAAAAGAGAACTAGGGAGGACAGATCTGTCCATGAAGGATAGATACATCCTTAACCGAGACCAAGCTTGGTTCAAATTGCAGTTTTTTTGCAGGAGACAGGGCCAGTGACCTCTCAGTCATTGTCACACAGGAAATCAAGGTCCTTAACGATAATTCGGGGTTAGTCTTTCAACACACATTTAGGAAAACACTGCGGGGTAGCAAGGGTAGGTCAAACACCTTCGTCATCAAACTATGTGATGACAAGTCAGTCTGTCCAGTGAAAGGTCTACTAGATTTTCTCCAGTTTGTAAAATCTAGTGGGGTCGACCTCACAACAGGTTACCTCTTTCGAGTGGTTTCTGATAGTGGCAGGGTCCTTGATAAGCATGTGAGCTATTCAGTGGTGTATGAAAGGCTCCGCTATTATCTCGTTGTGCTAGGATTGTATGAGGGGGAAACCTCTCATAGCTTCAGATCAGGATGTGCTGTTACTATGGCACTCTCGGGTTCAGTTGACCGTGCTGAACAAATGATGACTCACTTGGGTTGGTTCACTAAGGAGAGTGCAGAGTATTACGGGCGGCTGCACAAAATGGCAGATTCTGCATTAGTTGCATCAAAATTGGCTAAAACAACAATGGATGCAAGCAAAATTGAGGAAGTATTCAATACGAATGCTAATTTCGCATCATTGAAAATGTTAAAAGATTTTTTAGGTTAATCTGGTCAGGTACCCATTTTCTAGTCAACTTTTGAGTGTTTCGATACGCTTTATAGTCAATTTGAATAGTTCCCTGTACCATTTACCACATTTTATTTAGGTAGTAAAATGGGTTAATAAAATTGCTTTATGAGAAAGGGTCAATTGTGTGAAGGCATATGAATACTGGATGACTATCTACAATGTTTTAAATTACTATTAACTTGAGTGAGTGTATGATTTATTTCAGTGTTTTTTAAATACTTGTGGTTAATACAGTGAACAATGTCTTATTATGTATAAAAAAAAATAAGAAGTTTATATAGGTAGAGTTTTGGTAATGTTCAATGCAAGAAATTCTTATGTATTTAATGTATTTGATTCAAATTAATTAATAAAGAGGATATGATTCTGTATTATAACCTTTGACTATGCTCATTATATGGTTATAATTATTTGATGGTATTGGATGAAAGCTGAGTTGGAGAAATAGGAAATCGGTTTTGTGCAAGTATTAAATGGAATGTGTGATTTCAATCAATTTTGAATGTATGTTTTTTATTAAAAAAAGGAAATAAAAATTGCTATAAGAAAGATGTTTTTTGGTTTTATTTGAGTATTGGGAGAAGGGAGAAATAAAATATGGTATTAGATATAATGATGGTTAATGACCGAGAACCCCTACAGGAGTATCGAGGCAGAGGCTTTCACCCAAAACTCAATGAACTGAATGCCGGAGGTGATAGTCACTGGGGATTCGGTTAAATCAGTGCACAGTTCGATTCGATTTGTTTATCCCGATTCAATGTATTCAGAAACACATTAACATTATTCTAAAATATTTGTATCCTTAAAAAACATTATTCTAAAGGATTTTGGAGTTTGTATCCTGGAGAGAACACATTACTGGCCATTATCAGACACGGGTTCAATTACATAGTAATATGTTAATTTGATTACACATAACTTTGTGTAATGGCATTACGAGTGCCATTACACAAATATGAAGTGTAATTGATTAAATAAACATTCCTATTAAGAAAACACATGCTTTATTTATCCTGATCTAATGACTGTAGTATATGTTAGTATCAACAGGTCGATGTTCTCATTCTGGTATTTCAAAGGTGCTTCTTCCTGTTTTTGTGACAGATTTACAGAAATATAATACATTGACAAAGAAACGAAAGATTGTTTTAACCATTGAATTAAAACTTTGAACAATAACGTAAATAAATTAACACTTTTTTTAATGTGTGTCGTTTCCCAATTGTATTTTCACAAGTTTATATTTACATTTTCTCTTCGCTCCGCCTCAATGAACTTACTTCATTTCCCGTTGAAGATTTTGGGTCGCGTGCTTCTGTTCTGAGAAGCGAATCAATTTCTTGCCGGCGTGTGAATACATTCACTGAGTTTACAATGACGATCGAGTAATGTACCGCCTCAGATTTGAATGGACTTTCATTTTGTGAATTGTGTAACATTGTTATAAACGTTTATACACACAAGTGGAAGATCCGCTTTATGTGCTAATAAAATTATCAGTATAATGCGGATAATTTAGCAAACAGGATCTGACAGAACACTGACACCCCCGATAGCACCCAGCTCATGACCTACGTAGCGCAGTAGGTCTAACGTTAGCTGTATCTCGAATGCCATGCTTGATACCATTTTAGTGGTCACAGAAAATTAACCTAAATTTTAACACTAACAACACAAAACAGACTGGTATCAGCATTATGCTATATCATTCACAGGGACACTGCTATTACTACATTACTATTGCCATATAAACATATGGAGGATACAGGTTTGGGCCGTCGAATACCGCCAATTTTCAAATCAATGTTTCTTTACTTACTTTCATCAGAATTTACATCCTAAAACGCCAGTGCGACAATGCAATTCCACACTTGAAGAAAACAACATAAATCCTCGGCTAATCTCCGACTTAAATCTATATTGCTACACTTTTTCTCGATCTCTGAACATCCCGGCTATTAGACTGCATCACATACGATCACAGGGGTTAGGTTTTAGATT
This sequence comes from Pecten maximus, assembly GCF_902652985.1. NCBI lineage: Eukaryota > Metazoa > Mollusca > Bivalvia > Pectinida > Pectinidae > Pecten > Pecten maximus. Next base: position 11,845,363 of record NC_047027.1, on the reverse strand, counting down.
TTGAGTAACATTATGACATCAATAAGTAATCGTGAGACTCAAAATCCAACATTCATTCACATTATCAAACCCTACAAAATCGAATTATAAAGGTTTTACAGTGCATATAAACACATTTTTCATGTTGTGATATTTCACCGTTGCCATGTTAACCTTGTGCTCAATTTTTCAACCGAGTCCTTGTGTCTCGAGTGACCAAATCACACATTAACCTAAATGTTAACACTAACAACACAAAACATACTGGTATCAGTATCATGCTATATCAATCACAGCGACACATTACTATTGCAGTACAAACATATGGAGGACACAGGTTTGGGCCGTCGAATACCGCCGTACTGTCGACACTGCGCTTTCAATTCGTATTTTTATTGGTATGGCAAAGTTTGTATTATACAACATCAATATCAAAAATGTTTTAAGTCAATATCTTATCTTGAACAAATCGTAATAAGCAAAACGTGTTTGGAACTATATTTTATGTTACCTTAGCGACGAGAGTAGCTGACTGACTGCTGTTCCACTACTGTGCACCCATGTACGATAAGTAAACCCATGCTACAAAGTGTCGCATGTACGTCATACCGTCGCGACCGACTTTTGCAACCTGACGGCGGGGATTTTAATTTGGTTAACGTAAATATATGGATAGATTATCAATGTTGTTGCTAGCATGGACTGATGAATGGAAGTGAACCTCGTGCAAATGGTACATGAACTGCTTCACAGTTCACTTCATTTGCACGAGGTTTACCTCCCCTCATCAGTCAATGCAAAAGCAACAAAACTGACAATCAGTCCTTAAAGAGAGAGTTGTCAAGACAACTTTTTTTTCATTTGTTTGCATCTGTTTGTATAAGTACTGATTGTTTAGCTGTCAGTCTGTGAACTACACATGGATTATGTTTGTGTAAGTACTGATTGTTTAGCTGTCAGTCTGTGAACTACACATCGATTATGTTTGTGTAAGTACTGATTGTTTAGCTGTCAGTATGTGTGTTACACAGGTATTCTGTTTGTATAAGTACTGATTGTTTAGCTGTCAGTCTGTGTGTTAGTTATTTGTCTTGGTGTCTGTATGATGGTATTGATGTTTGTGTACTTATGAAAGGACATGTGTATCTGTGTGCGTGTCTAACATGTGTGCGGGAATGTGAGGGTATGTTTTTAAACTTTGAAAGTACGGACGAATGTGTGTATGTATGATTTTACTTGTGTATACATTGTACAGGTATGGATGATGCCATTTGTGGAAATAGGTAATATTATATAGGAATTATAACAGATGCTATGTTTTTGCTTGCTGAAAGGTCGAATTGCTCTGCTCTGATTGAAAACAAAAACACAAGACGTGTTCACTTTATATGTCGAAGTACCACACAATATGTAACGTGTCACACAAGATTTGTTAACGTGCAACACAATTTGTCAAGTACAATCCAAGATTTGTAACAACAAATTCTTCGTATCACATACCCATCTCCCCTGAATTAAACGATGTGGTGTGCTATATTTTCAACTTACATAATATTGTTTAGTTAAAGTTCAGTGTGAAATTATCTGATCAACACATAGAGTTATGAAATATGTCCCCTCCAACCTCCGTCATACACCTTTAAAAATATTAAGACTTTACGTTACGTTTTGTTGTCAATATGACAACATACATATACAAACTGTTCATTAAGTCTTCAGTGAAAACCATGATTTATTATGTACAGACCATGTACACCCTGATTACATAAATAGACCATGTACACCCTGATTAGATATATACAGACCACCCTGTTTAAATATATAGACCATGTACACCCTGATGAAATATACAGACCATGTACACCCTGATTAAATAAATAGACCATGTACACCCTGATTAAATATGTATAGACATATGCACCCTGAGTATATATACAGACCATGTACACCCTGATTAGATATATACAGACCATGTACACCATGATTAAATACAGTATACAGATCATGTACACGCAGTTAAATATATACAGACCTTGTACACCCTCATGGAATATATAGACCATGTACACCCTGATTAGATACATACAGACCTTGTACACCCTGATGAAATATATATAGACCATGTACACCCTGATGAAATATATATAGACCATGTACACCTTGATTAAATATATACAGACCATGTACACCTTGATTAAATATACAGACCATGTATATCCTGATGAAATATATATAGACCATGTACACTCTGATGAAATATATATAGACCATGTACACCCTGATGAAATATATATAGACCATGTACACCTTGATTAAATATATATAGACCATGTACACCCTGATTAAATATACAGACCATGTATACCCTGATGAAATATATATAGACCATGTACACCCTGATTAAATATACAGACCATGTACACCCTGATTAAATATATACAGACTATGTACACCCTGATGAGATGTATACAGACCATGTACACCCTTATCAAATATATATAGACCATGTACACCCTGATTAGATATATATATATAGGCCATGTACACCCTGATAAGATTTATACAAACCATGTACACCCTGATTTAATATATACAGACCATGTACACACTGATTAATTAGATACAGACAATTAGATATGGCTTTTATGCCACCCTCCAGTGGTGTAGTTCATTGTTTACTTACCTGTAAAAACTGCTGTAGTTAACATGAACACTAAATGAAACATGACTGGTGTATTACCCTGTATGGTGAACATGTAATCGTTGTTTGAAAACTGTCCCAACAATTAGGAAGTTACGATGTACCCAGTTATAACAACGTAACGCCCGGCCTGTCCACCATATCACACGCTGTGGATATCTCTAATCGCGAGATAAAAAAAATATAATGATTAACGACAAAATCACGTGCACACCTTATCGAATACCAGAGTAGTTGAGTGAGGTATATTGTATACATTGTTAACAAGACTAGCCACGTAGTATGTATGGCAGACCAAGTTGTCATTTATTCGCGGAGCAATGTTGATTTAGTATTTTACCAAATTATATAAGATATCCTATATATTATATAAGATATCTTATTTAAAGTTGATAAGATATCGTATTTGAAGTTTATAAGATATCTTTTATAATATATAATATATCTCTTAAAAGATATATATTTGATAAGATATCGTATAAACTTCTCTTTATAAGATATTTCATGTAATATATAAGATATCTTATTTTATTTTCTTATTTCGTATCTTTTATTATATCAGGTATCTTATTTCTTACAAGATATCATATATAATTTGGTAAAATCCTGGATCAACATTGCTCCGTGAATAAATGAAAACTTGGCCTGCCATATGTATGTGTACGTAAGGGTATGAGTGTGTGTGTGCGTAAGGGTGTGTGTATGTGTACGTAAGGGAGGGTATGTATGTGTACGTAAGGGTGTGTGTATGGGTACGTAAGGGAGAGTATGTATGTGTACGTAGGGTGTGTGTATGTGTACGTAAGGGTGTGTGGGTAAGTGTACGTAAGGGTGTGTGTATGTGTACGTAAGGGAGGGTATGTATGTTGTACGTAGGGGGTGTGTGTATGTGTACGTAAGGGTGTGTGGGTAAGTGTACGTAAGGGTGTGTGTATGTGTACGTAAGGGCGTGTGTATGTGTACGTAAGGGTGCATGTATGTGTACGTAAGCGTTTGTGGGTAAGTGTACGTCTGCTCAAGTGGCCCTGGTCTTTGTAATTTTCTACCGACCATCCTGGCATCTGACATTCATTGACCATTGAACCTGTGGTGAACCATTGGACCAACTAGCATTTGGAGGCCTTGCTTGAGCCAGGAAATGCCTTGCCAAACAAAAATACTACTGAATGTAAAAAATGAAGCAGAAACTCGACTCACCAAACGTTTAAAAAAATGTCTACTGAGGAAATAAACACATTCGTAGACATGAACCAGTCAGAAGCTACCAAAATGAACATAATTGGGACGTGAAGGTATTTCAAGGTATGGCCAGAAATCCATAATTGCGTATTAAGGGAAACAACTCCTGGTGGAATGATGAGATTGGTCAAAAAGTTTCACCACATATTCAATGGTAAAATGTCATGATGGTCAATAGAACATTGTCACAATCCACGTCGTCAAAATCCCACAAATCATGGATCTCTTCCTCGCCCGATAATATCATAGCAAATTTACCATAGCGAGCCACACACACACACATCCTCCCTTCTCACACACCGTTACGTACACATACACACTCAGAGGTATTTTTAAATATTTTTCGTGGCTAGTCCTGTTAACAATGTTGGAAATCTAACTCAACTACAGCGATATCCAATTAGGTGTTGACGTGATTATGTCGTAAGTCAATATTATCTTTTTACCTCGCGATGGGAGAGGTCTACATCGTGTTTTTCCGATGAAACGGCAGACAGGCCTGGGTGTTTTTATGATTGCGTTGTTATTACCGGGTACATCGTAACTTCCTGGTAGTTGTGGCAGTTTTCAAACAACGATTACATGTTCACCATACAGGCAAATACACCAATCATGTTTGATTTAATGTTCATTTTAACTGCAGCAGTTTGTACAGGTAAGTAAACAAATCCAATTCTCTGTATCTAATTAATCAGAGTGTACGTGGTCTGTTTCTAGTTAATTCGTGTGTACATGGTCTGTATATCTATAATCAGGATGTACATGGTCTATATATCTAATCTGGGTGTACATGGTCTGTATATATATATTCAGGGTGTACATGATGTGTATATATATAATCAGGGTGTACATGATCTGTATTTATTTAATCAGGGTGTACATGGTCTGTATATATTTAATCAGGGTGTACATGATCTGTATACCCAATAATCAGGATGTACATGGTCTATATATTTAATCAGGGTGTACATGGTCTATATATTTAATCAGGGTGTACATGGTCTATATATTTAATCAGGGTGTACATGGTCTATATATTTAATCAGGGTGTACATGGTCTATATATGTAATCAGGGTGTACATGGTCTATATATTTAATCAGGGTGTACATGGTCTGTATATATTTAAACAGTGTGTACATGGTCTATATATTTAATCAGGGTGTACATGGTCTATATATTTAATCAGGGTGTACATGGTCTGTATATATTTAAACAGTGTGTACATGGTCTATATATTTAATCAGGGTGTACATGGTCTATATATTTAATCAGGGTGTACATTGTCTGTATATATTTAATCAGTGTGTACATAGTCTGTATATATTTAATCAGGGTGTACATGGTCTGAATATTTAATCAGTGTGTACATGGTCTATATATTTAATCAGTGTGTACATGGTCTATATATTTAATCAGGGTGTACATAGTCTATATATCTAATCAGGGTATACATGGTCTATATATATCTAATCAGGGTGTACATGGTCTGTATATATTTAATCAGGGTGTACATGGTCTGTATATATCTAATCTGGGTGTACATGGTCTGTATATATTTAATCAGGGTGTACGTGGTCTGTATACATCTCATCAGGGTGTACATGGTCTATATATTTAATCAGGGTGTACATGGTCTGTATTTATTTAATCAGGGTGTACATGGTCTATATATTTAATCAGGGTGTACATGGTCTATATATTTAATCAGGGTGTACATGGTCTATATATTTAATCAGGGTGTACATGGTCTATATATTTAATCAGGGTGTACATGGTCTATATATTTAATCAGGGTGTACATGGTCTATATATATCTAATCAGGGTGTACGTGGTCTATATATATTTAATCAGGGTGTACGTGGTCTATATATATTAAATCAGGGTGTACGTGGTCTATATATATTTAATCAGGGTGTACATGGTCTATATATTTAATCAGTGTGTACATGGTCTATATATTTAATCAGGGTGTACATGGTCTGTATATATCTAATCAGGGTGTACATGGTCTGTATATATTTAATCAGGGTGTACGTGGTCTGTATACATCTCATCAGGGTATACATGGTCTATATATTTAATCAGGGTGTACATGGTCTATATATCTAATCAGGGTGTACATGGTCTATATATTTAATCAGGATGTACATGGTCTGTATATATTTAACCAGTGTGTACAGGGTATGTATACATATCATCAGGGTGTACATGGTCTATATATTTAATCAGGGGTACATGGTCTGTATATATTTAATCAGGATGTACATGGTCTATATATATTTAATCAGGGTGTACCTGGTCTGTATACATCTCATCATGGTGTACATGGTCTATATATTTAATCAAGATGTACATGGTCTGTTTATATTTAATCAGGGTGTAAATGATCTGTATACCCAATAATCAGGATGTACATGGTCTGTATATATTTAATCAGGGTGTACCTGGTCTGTATACATCTCATCATGGTGTATATGGTCTATATATTTAATCAAGATGTACATGGTCTGTATATATTTAATCAGGGTGTACATGGTCTATATATTTAATCAGGGTATACATGGTCTGTATATATCTAATCAGGGTGTACATGGTCTATATATTTAATCAGGGTGTACATGGTCTATATATCTAATCAGGATGTACATGGTCTATATATTTAATCAAGATGTACATGGTCTATATATTTAATCAGGGTGTACATGGTCTCTATATATCTAATCAGGGTGTACGTGGTCTGTATATTTAATCAGGGTGTACGTGGTCTATATATTTAATCAGGGTGTACATGGTCTATATATCTAATCAGGATGTACATGGTCTATATATTTAATCAGGGTGTACATGGTCTATATATTGTATCAGGGTGTACATGGTCTCTATATATCTAATCAGGGTGTACATGGTCTATATATTTAATCAGGGTGTACATGGTCTATATATTTAATCAGGGTGTACATGGTCTGTATATTTAATCAGGGTGTACATGGTCTGTATATATTTAAACAGTGTGTACATGGTCTGTATATTAATCAGGGTGTACATTGTCTGTATATATTTAAACAGTGTGTACATGGTCTATATATTTAATCAGAGTGTACATGGTCTATATATTTAATCAGGGTGTACATTGTCTGTATATATTTAATTAGGGTGTACGTGGTCTATATATTTAAACAGTGTGTACATGGTCTATATATTTAATCAGTGTGTACATGGTCTATATATTAAATCAGGGTGTACGTGGTCTATATATTTAATCAGGGTGTACGTGGTCTATATATTTAATCAGGGTGTACATGGTCTATATATTTAATCAGTGTATACATGGTCTGTATATTTAATCAGGGTGTACATGGTCTATATATTTAATCAGGGTGTACGTGGTCTATATATATCTAATCAGGGTGTACGTGGTCTATATATATTTAATCAGGGTGTACGTGGTCTATATATATTTAATCAGGGTGTACGTGGTCTATATATATTTAATCAGGGTGTACGTGGTCTATATATATTTAATCAGGGTGTACGTGGTCTATATATATTTAATCAGGGTGTACATGGTCTATATTTCAATCAGGCTGTACACTGAAGCCTTAATCTACAGTTTGTATATGTGTATTATCATATTGATAAAAAAAAAACGTAACTTTAGCTATACGTAAGCCTACAGATATTTAATATAAAGGGGTATGACTGACGTTGGAGGGACAGTTCATACATTGTATATGTTAATCAAATAATTTCACACTGAACTTTAGCTACATGTTGTTGTGTAAGTTGAAAATATAGCACACAACTTAGTTTAATTCAGCTGAGGTGGGGAAGTGATGCGTAGATTTGTTGTTACAAATCTTGAATAGTACGTTACAAATTGTGTGGCACGGTAACATATCTTTTGTGATACGTTACATATTGTGTGGGGCTTCGACATATATAGTGTAATAGGTAAAATAGTGTATGGTAAGCTGACACATCTTGTCACATGTTTGTTTTTATTTTCACTGAGGGCTTAGTAATTCGAACTATCGGCCATCAAAAACACATCTGTTATAATTCCTATATAATATTACCTATTTCCACAAATGGCATCATTCATACCTGTACAATGTATATACATATAAAATCATACATACACACATTCGTCCGTACTTTCAAAGTTTAAAAACATACCCTCATATTACCTCACACATGTTAGACACGCACACAGATACACATGTCCTTTCATAAGTACCCAAACATCAATACAATCATACTGACACCGAGACAAAAAATTAACACACAGACTGACAGCTAAACAATCAGTACTTATACAAACAGAATCCCTGTGTAACTCACAGACTGACAGCTAAACAATCAGTACTTATACAAACAGAATCCCTGTGTATCACACAGACTGACAGCTAAACAATCAGTACTTATACAAACAGAATCCCTGTGTCACTCACAGACTGACAGCTAAACAATCAGTACTTATACAAACAGAATCCCTGTGTATCACACAGACTGACAGCTAAACAATCAGTACTTATACAAACAGAATCCCTGTGTAACTCACAGACTGACAGCTTAACAATCAATACTTATACAAACAGAATCCCTGTGTAACTCACAGACTGACAGCTAAACAATCAGTACTTATACAAACAGAATCCCTGTGTATCACACAGACTGACAGCTAAACAATCAGTACTTATACAAACAGAATCCCTGTGTCACTCACAGACTGACAGCTAAACAATCAGTACTTATACAAACAGAATCCCTGTGTATCACACAGACTGACAGCTAAACAATCAGTACTTATACAAACAGAATCCCTGTGTAACTCACAGACTGACAGCTTAACAATCAATACTTATACAAACAGAATCCCTGTGTAACTCACAGACTGACAGCTAAACAATCAGTACTTATACAAACAGAATCCCTGTGTAACTCACAGACTGACAGCTAAACAATCAGTACTTATACAAACAGAATCCCTGTGTAACTCACAGACTGACAGCTAAACAATCAGTACTTATACAAACAGAATCCCTGTATAACTCACAGACTGACAGCTAAACAATCAGTACTTATACAAACAGAATCCCTGTGTAACTCACAGACTGACAGCTTAACAATCAATACTTATACAAACAGAATCCCTGTGTAACTCACAGACTGACAGCTAAACAATCAGTACTTATACAAACAGAATCCCTGTATAACTCACAGACTGACAGCTAAACAATCAGTACTTATACAAACAGAATCCCTGTGTAACTCACAGACTGACAGCTAAACAATCAGTACTTATACAAACAGAATCCCTGTATAACTCACAGACTGACAGCTAAACAATCAGTACTTATACAAACAGAATCCCTGTGTAACTCAGACTGACAGCTAAACAATCAGTACTTATACAAACAGAATCTCTGTGTAACTCAGACATGAAAACAAAAAACAAAGACTTGATTGCATACACTAACAAAAGACAGAGACAGACAGTTGGGTGAGGGTCTATATCTTGTCTATCTGTCGACCTTCAATATTGTCCGGACAACTCTCCCCAAACTTAAGATTAATACTAAGTAAATAACACATATTTACAAAAAATTGTAAATTTAGTCATGTTATTGTCCAAATGTTTAATTCAGCGGTTAAACAAAATATCTGTTTTCGTTTCTTTCTGAATGTATTAAAATTTCTTGTAAATCTGTCACAAAAGCAGTAAGAAGCACGTTTGAAATACTAGAATTAGAAGATCGACCTGTTGATACTAACATATTCTACAGTCATTAGATCAGAATAAGTCAAACATGTGTTTCCTTGATAGGAATCTAAACATGTGTACGTATAATGGTCTTTATTTTATTAAACTGGAAAACTATTTATTTGGTTAATTGCATTTCAAATTTGTGTAATGGTTATGGTAATGGTAATGCCATTTTCACAAAGTAATTTGTAATTTAATTTATTACATTGCCATGTAATTGAACCGGTGTCTGATAATGGACCAGATGTTTGTTCTTCCGGATAAAAACTACAAAACTGTTTAGAATAATACTAATATATTTATGTATGTATACACTGTATCAGAATAGCGCACTGATCTCCAACGGTGTCCTCGACCTCGATTGGACGGGATTATTGTCTTGATACATATTTTTAATTAAACTCGGTATTTAGTATTTCAAGTCCCTGGTTACTGGTCTTTAATATTATATCACCATGTAATTAAACCCGTGTCTGATAATGGAAGTTATTTGTTCTTACGGATACAAACCCCAAAATTGTTTAGAATAATGTTGATATATTTCTATATGCATTGCATCAGGGTAAGCAAATCGAACTAACTTGCATACTGATCGACTTTGATTGGACGGGATCGCCATCTTGATACGTTAGACTTGGTATTTTGTATTTTAAGTTACAGGCTACAAGTCTGTGACTATTGAACTGTCGACATATCGAGCGAATAGTCATGTCGCAATCATTTTATCATGTTTTATTATGTTTCAGTGTCTGGTCAGTCCATTACCATAACAGGACCAAGTACCTTGGACACACCAACATCAGAACTCAGACTTACCTGTACTCCAAGCTCAGCTGGTATCACAGATATCAGTGTTATCAGTCTTCGGAAAAACTCTAGTTCTACAGATTATCAAACAGTAGTGTCTGTTAGATATAGTAAAGCCACCTCATCCTCAGTAATCGAGTGGGGTAACGTTGTCAGTCAGAGCAGAGCGGGGGTGTCAGCCACAGGAAATGTGGACACGGTATCTGGAGCT
>NC_047027.1:11788072-11834156 GCF_902652985.1 Pecten maximus | reverse complement strand
AATCGAACCTGTTAGCTTGCCTTCAGATTTCAACACGTATCGGTCAGACATCTTGGTCACCGGTCACTCCTCGTTTCACTTTTTAAGAAAGAAAGGGTTCCTCGTTTTGTCATGTTCACTTCACTTTCCTGTCGATGATTTCATAAAGAGTTCGATCAAATGGAATGGAAAACTTCCATATTAGAGTGACGTGATCCGCGGTCAGCATTCAATTTCATCTTTTTGCTTACTGTTCACCGTGTAGTCTAAAAAGAATTCGCACTGGAAAATTTATTGTTGAACCTTGTGACGTTGCACGGTAGAATTCGAGGATTTATACATTCCATGCTTCCAATTGCGTTCTTAGGTGCTTGCAGCTTTGGTTGTCCTTCCTATTGTATAAAACGCTCAGCTTTGCTATTTGCTCTTGGCCACAACGGTGTGATTCGATGGTGTTAGAAACAAGCGTTCTTGAGTATATCTTTTAACACTGTGACAAGACTCCAGTGCTTGTTTCCATCATTCTTGATTTCACTTTGGTTTTCAATATTCTGACAAGGTCAATTGGATCACCGGATTCATAATGATTTGTGTTTGTTTTCTTGAATTGCGGTATATCCTTAATTGTCTAGAAAGTCCTTTCATCCAGTTTGTGCATAGTGGGTCTTGTGTCAACAATTATATCTATCGGTGTTACATGTATGATGAGAGTAGCCTTTGGTTGTGTAGTTTTCCTCGAATTTACAGGAAAGATGTACTCGCCATCTGATCCCGAACTGTCATGCTGTTAGTGTGCACTTGTCTTTTCCATTAGGACCAAAATCCTTCTTCGTAGACCTACATACATTACTGAAATGATTCATCTTGTTACAATGTTTTTCATCTTTTGCTGGACGTTATCGTTAGTTTTCTGTGTTCCATGGTTTTTCGTATTCCTTTCCTTGTTGTTGAAACCTTAATATGTGTGTGTGTTAACCTCTGCCTTGGCCCTAGTTTATGGTTTATCATTAATTTCATTTGTTTGTTCATCATTCATCTCCAGCGAACGTGCTTATTTGAGGATATTCCCCCTTGACATATCATCCTCCATGATACGCCTTGTTAGGGTGTAGAGGAACATGGCTGAATTATCTGTGGTTTAATTTCCTCATTCACATAAAGAAATTCACAGCCTTGTGCTCTCCCTTCTTTGTTCCGCTTGTCTAACATTGTACCGCTCATATTCGTGATCTTTCTTGGTGTAAAATAGGCTTCAATGGCATCAGTGACTTGTTTATATATATCCAGCTATATACCATCCCCGGGAGCTAATATATATCACACTTTAATTCGTCGTTGACTTTCCGTAACATCCATGGCAGCTTAAAGGATATAACCTCTATTTCCATTTTCCATCTGTTTAACCTTACGAAAGTGACTTTTCCCCCGCGTATCATGGTCGGTAGAATATTGTCATAATCCACGTTGTCAAAATCCAACAAATCATGGATCTCTTCCTCACCCGAAAATCTTACAGCAAAATTACCATAGCGAGTCATGATTTCAATTTAGGCTACTTTACACTGAAAAAGACCAGGACCTCTTGAGCAGACAAACATATACACACACCCTTACGTACACATACATACACCCTTACGTACACTTACCCACACACCCTTACGAACACTTACACACACGCCCGTACGTACACTTACCCACACACCCTTACGTACACTCACCTCACACCCTTATGTATCATCAAATTATATAAGATATCTTATATACTTTACAAGATATGTTATATAATAAATGAGATATATTATATACATTTCTTTATCAGGCAATCAAATAAGATATCTTATATAATATATGAGATAGCTTATATCATATAATAAGATATCTTATAAAGGAAGTTATATAATTCGATTATAAGATATCTTATAAAGAACGATATTTGAATCTGAGATAAAGAACTCTCCTCTACTCGATGAAGGATCAGAGATGAAGCTGAAACTACATATAATGGTTTGAAACATATCTATAATTGCCATATATTCATTTTTGCTCGAACACGACATCTGTACTGTGCCTTGCTGATCTCGGTCGCGACAGAGGGTTGATTGTGTATGTTCTGCGTGCCTTCCAACAAAAAGTAAGTTACATTACAGAGCAGCCATTCTCGAACTTTTAGGTTTTGCCGGTCTCATGAGAGTCTCGTTCTTCATAAGATTTCTTTTCTTCATAAGATATATTATACATCATATAAGATATCTTATAAACATATAAGATATCTCATAAATATATAAGACATCTGATCAACATATAACATATAAGATTTCTTATATAATATATATCTTAAATAATTTGTTAAAATACTGGATCAGCATTGCTCCGCGAATAAATGACAACTTGGCCTGCCATACATACAACCTCAGACGTATTTTTAATATCTTACATGGCTAGTCGTCTTAACAATGTATGCAATAGACCTCACTCAACCTAAGTGGTATTCGATAAGGTGTGCCCGCGATTTTGTCGCTAATCATTATTATATTTGTTTCTCACGACTGGAGAGATCTATAGCGTGTTTTCCGATGATACGGTGGACATACCCGGGCGTTACATTGTTATAACCAGGTACATCGTAACTTCCTAATTGTTGGGACAGTTTTCAAACAACGATTACATGTTCACCATACAGGGGAATACACCAGTCATGTTTGATTTAGTGTTCATTTTAACTACAGCAGGTTTTACAGGTAAGTAAACAATGAACTACACCACTGGAGGGTGGCATAAAAAGCCAAATTCAATTGTCTGTATCTAATTAATCAGGGTGTACACGGTCTGTATATATTTAATCAGGAAGTAATTGGTCTATATTTTATTATCTGGCTGTACACTGAAGCCTTAATCTACAGTTTGTATATGTGTATTATCATATTCATAAAACAACGTAACTTTAGCTATACATAAGCCTACAGATATTTAAAACAAAGGGGTATGGTTGAGGTTAGAGGGGACATATTTCATACAATGTATATGTTGATCAAACAATTTTACACTGAACTACATGTTAATGTGTTAGGTAAAAATATAGCACACCACATCGTTTAATTCAGTTGAGTATGTGATGCGTATAATGTTTTGTTACAAATCTTGAATAGTACGTTACAAATTGTGTGGCACGGTAACATATCTTGTGTGACCCGTTACATATTGTGTGACACGTTACATATTGTGTGGTGCTTACACATATATAGTGTAAAAGGTAAAATAGTGTATGGTAAGTTATCACATCTCATCACATGTTTGTTTTTATTTTCACTGAGAGCTACGTCATTCGACCTATAGAATATTACCTATTTCCAAATATTGCATCATCTATACCTGTACAATGTATATACATGTAAAATCATACATACATACATTCGTCCGTACTTTCAAAGTTTAAAACAATACCATCACATTCGCTCACACATGTTAGACACGCACGCAGATACACATGTCCTTTCATAAGTACACAGACATCAATACAATCATACTGACACCGAGACAAATAACTAACACACAGACTGACAGCTAAACAATCAGTACTTATACAAACAGAATCCCTGTGTAGCTCACAGATATGAAAACAAAAAACAAAGACCAGATTGCATACACTAACAAAGGACAGAGACAGACAGTTGGGTGAGGGTCTATATCTTGTCTATCTATCGACCGTCAATATTGTCCGGACAACTCAACCCAAACTTGTGAAAGTAGCACTGGGTAAATAACACATATTTACAAAAAAATGTTAATAGTCACGTTATTATTCAAATGTTTAATTCAACGGTAAAATAAAATATCTGTTTTCGTTTCTTTCTGAATGTATTATATTTCTTGTAAATCTGTCACAAAAGCAGGAAGAAGCACATTTGAAATACTAGAATTAGAAGATCGACCTGTTGATACTAACATATTCTACAGTCATTAGATCAGAATAAGTCAAACATGTGTTTCCTTGATAGGAATCTAAACATGTGTACGTATAATGGTCTTTATTTTATTACATTGAAAAACTATATATTTGATTAATTGCATTTCAAATTTGTGTAATGGTTATGGTAATGGTAATGCCATTTTCACAAAGTAATGTGTAATTTAATTTATTACATTGCCATGTAATTGAACCGGTGTCTGATAATGGACCAGATGTTTGTTCTTCCGGATAAAAACTACAAAACTGTTTAGAATAATACTAATATATTTATGTATGTATACACTGTATCAGAATAGCGCACTGATCTCCAACGGTGTCCTCGACCTCGATTGGACGGGATTATTGTCTTGATACATATTTTTAATTAAACTCGGTATTTAGTATTTCAAGTCCCTGGTTACTGGTCTTTAATATTATATCACCATGTAATTAAACCCGTGTCTGATAATGGAAGTTATTTGTTCTTACGGATACAAACCCCAAAATTGTTTAGAATAATGTTGATATATTTCTATATGCATTGCATCAGGGTAAGCAAATCGAACTAACTTGCATACTGATCGACTTTGATTGGACGGGATCGCCATCTTGATACGTTAGACTTGGTATTTTGTATTTTAAGTTACAGGCTACAAGTCTGTGACTATTGAACTGTCGACATATCGAGCGAATAGTCATGTCGCAATCATTTTATCATGTTTTATTATGTTTCAGTGTCTGGTCAGTCCATTACCATAACAGGACCAAGTACCTTGGAAACACCAACATCAGAACTCAGACTTACCTGTACACCAAGCTCAGCCGGTATCACAGATATCAGTATTATCAGTCTTCGGAAAAACTCTAGTTCTACAGATTATCAAACAGTAGTGTCTGTTAGCTATAGTAAAGCCACCTCATCCTCAGTAATCGAGTGGGGTAACGTTGTCAGTCAGAGCAGAGCGGGGGTGTCAGCCACAGGAAATGTGGACACGGTATCTGGAGCTCAGCTTGTGTTTACAATTGCCACAAATAGGACAAACTGTAATGATGGCGGAGCTTACCAATGTTCTATGGGAGTCACTCTGACTGGTGGTAGTGGTGGTGTAGCTGATAGCTGAAAAATATGTCACAGCTAAAGGTTTGTATCTCCGTAGTCAACCAGTCGTGTTCACACGATATCTAAAAGAAAGAAGAAATTACTGTCACCGACAAACTAATTCACCAGCTTCAAGTTTCTGCTGTGTTGATAATACACTTATTTTGAGAGCTGATGTAAGTGATTTGATTTTGATTAAATTGAAATTTTATTTTACAAAAGCAATTTGAAGAGTATTGAGAAATGTCTGTGTTCGCTATATAATAATATGAAATGTAAGCATCATAAAGACCAGTAACAAAACATCAAACAATACCGATATAATAGGGAAACTATAATTAATTCCAACTCAAAATCAAATAAAGGAAGGAAACTTATAAACCAAAATATAGATTATATGCAAATTATTTTGGTTAAATTATTTTTAATCATGATCAAGAGTATATTGTATGGACATAATATTTACCTTTAATTGATGATAATTGTATTAATTTCAAATTGCATTGCTGACATCATAGTAAAGATTATTCATTCTATCACAGTTCAACCGATATCCACTAACGACATGACGGTGTTTCCCTTCCCCAATGTGGAGAGTGTATATTACTCTGTGGGATCCTCGCTGACATTCACTTGTACGGGCACTGTAGGAAGTGACAAAAAAACCCACAAATGGTGTTACAAGCGTGCCACCGACCAAGGATATACTGTAAGGCTGCACTCGATTTTTGATTTTAAATGATTGTTGATCAGTTCATTATTTATTTTTTTTATTTATGTATTTATTGAAAAGGAAACCGTTTATAAAAACAACTTGATGCATTGCTTATTCTATATACAATTGAAATAAAAGGAAACGGAAATTTGGTACTTTTGTCCGTTTCCATACAAATATTTGATTTGAAATGATAAAATCAGACAGTGTTATTTTCCAGGGTTATTCGACTGCAGCTGACATTAATCAGAATGATAACGGTTTGATACAGTCCGGGTGTAACTACCAACGTACCAGTACACTTACATACAATGTGACAAATGAAGACACCAACACCACGTTTATGTGTGAACCGTTCACTGGAACCGTGTGTGGCTCTAATCCAGCCTCACTGATAACATACAAATCCATCAGAAGATGTAAGGGTCAAACAAGACTTCAAAGAATTCTGATTGACAAAATAAAATACTTAATAAAAAAAGACTTTTTGATTTTTATCTAAGTTATCAAGAAAAATAATTCTTTATAAACTTAGATCGATGGAAAGTATTCTTTAGTGTTATGTTTCAGAAGTTTGAAGTAATTTTCTAAAATCACAAGGAATCTTTGTTTTTTTTTATGATTTACGGCAGTTTATTGGGTTTTTTTTGTTTTTTTTTAATTTTTAATTTTTTTTTTAAAAGTTCATTTTTCTTTTATTTTCAAAGACACCAACAAATAAAAAAATGTCCTCACACATGAGGGCTAGCATTAGCCATACTTCATTCATCAATTCATTTCATCTATCTGTTACATATATTATTTCATTTCATTCACGCATTCATTCATGGCTAATTACTTTTATGGAATCTTTACCGTTATAATTATTCTAAGGTTTCATTATTTTCCCTACGTTACAGACTTTTACTTAGAGACATAAAACATGAACCCTGTTGCAATTTTTTTCCTGAACATAGTCGATATAGAGGTTACACAACGAATGGCAGTCGTAAATTGTTTTTCGTTTTATACTTTCACCAAAGTTACAAAAAACAGTTAATATAGCGAGTGTTTTAGTAACTTAGGAAAACATAACTAGCATTCCTTAACATGGACGATAAATTGTATTTGTATTATTGTCTTATCATAGACGATAAATTGTTACTTGTATTACTGTCTTATCATAGACGATAAATTGTTATTTGTAACATTGCTTTAACACAGACAATTCATGGTTACTTGTAACATTGCCTAAATCAATGATCTATCATTTTCTCGAAATTATTTTGAGAAAATAATTTCAGAAATGTTGTAAAAAAAGGTAAAAAATGAAGAATTGCATTATCAGTGTTTGATAAGAACAATAAAATTATATTTTACCTATACCTAAGGTACGATGAAATTCAATATAATAAAAATGTTCTCTTTTTTCAGATTCCCCAGGTAGAACGACAGGCGGTCAAGGTGACACTGGAGGTATGTACAAATATGTTAAAACATCGAACTAAAATATGACGTACTGAGGTTACCGTAACAACAAAAGGTTCATCCAGCTTAATTAATAACGTCAAAATCCAGTGAAGGATGTAGGTATTAGAGTGTATCTATACATTTTGATTTTAACAATTATAATCAGGAAATTACCATGCAAAGTTTCAAACCTACAATACAAACCAGCAAGCTGCAGTGAAACTTTGATAAGATGTTAGCATTGTAGCAAAAACCTACTGTGTAAATGTTGGTATTTTACAGAGGCTATATGTCATATAGGCATTATATTAGTTTTACTTTTTGCGATCCTCCAGATATTTTGATAAATTTAGAACGAATAGAATTTCATGACAGGGGATTTTTAAAAAATACGTTCAGTTAGATAGATACCAGGTTTGAATTCTCACAGTGGATTCTTAAATGACCCTATACTATATCTATAAATCACAAGAAACGTTCATTTGCGATGCAATAGACAACATTATCTATATCACACAAAGATATACCGTTGTACACTTTTACTTTATACATATGAATGCATGGCATTTTTTATGTAGACGTTTTTACAACTACGACGCCTGTTTCGGCTCCATTTTTAATTTAGTCGCTAACACCGATTATAGTAATGACTCCAAAATAAACTGTTATTATTTGTTTCGTGTCTTCCCACTCAAACATTTGAAGTAGAGCATCACAAATCTTTAAGTAAGATTTTACATTCACTAATGATACAACAATCCTTGTTCAAATGTATGATTTGTTAAAACCTGAACAATCTGATAAAAAAGCAAACATTCCATATCAACGTAAAAATTACAAGATTTAAACTACAAACATGTGACCACTACACAAATATTAACTATAAATGTACTATGCGGCAAAACGCATACAACTTTATAATATACAAAATCAGAAAGCAAAGGGATCAATTCCAGAAAGTTCACCAGTAATTTGTATTATCATGTATGACAATAGAAATTTCTGAGATATTCATGTTGATTTTTTTTTATTATATTTCTAGACAAAACCACCACCACGGCGTCTACTTGTGTTCCAAGTATATGTAAGGTTTTCTCCCTTTAACTAAGAACACCTTTATCCAATGTTAAATTTTCAAACTTGTGCAAGTAATCACTAAACGGTAACGTTATATTAAGTTCTTTGTAATCGAATTATCGACTACATTACGGATATGTCAATAGGAACCATGTAAATTGTTTACTTCCTGAACAGATGACGTCACACCTTGGATTGTCGTCGCTGTTATATTCATCATGGCGACTGTCGTCCTCAGTACCACTGTTGCCTTCCTCTGTCGTAAAGTATTAGAATATAAAGGTAACGACGATTTACTTGTTGGTATAGTTTATCAGACACCAAATTACACATTTGGTTGAACTATGTCAAAGATATAGGGGGAAAAGTATTGTGAATTATGAAACTTAACAATAAATCTGTTTATCAAGTCCTTGGTTTCGTCAGCGATGGTAATGACCAAAAGTATGGAAATGCAGACGGAAACTGGCACCTCACCATGAGTGTGGTAAATTGTTAAGTACTGCAGGTAACGTGCATTATCATGTAGATATCAGATATTTTGTAATTGGTATCAGTATCATGTGTCTGTGTAACCAGTGACTCTGTTTAAAACCTCTGAGACTGAAGATTATTTTCAAGAAACTGTTATCCTCAGTATAACTTAACTACAAATGTAACGTGACAATAGAAAACATGTATAACGCTAATGCGAAATATTATGGTTCGATTGTTATGAAGGAAAAAAGATGTCATTTTGCTAGCTTTAGACATATTAATTACAACTATCGTGTGTTTCATAATAAAAGGACCAAGTGAGCTTAAGCTGTGGTGCGCCTATGTCATTTGCCTTTTCATTTAAACGACTACTTCTCAAGAGCTAAGATACCCAAGACCTGATATTAGGTCTGCAGCATGCTTGGGTGAGGGGCGAAACAGGCCAACTTATTTTTCGAATGTACAAATAAAATGTTGTCGCCACTTTATTAATGAAACGCCAGTCAATCAGTCAGCCTGTATTGATAAGTTTTTATTTCATTTTATTTATTCATTTTTCTTATTTACCATGAATCATTGATTATCAACCAAATTATCACATGGAATTACTTGTTAAATTAATAATCACATTTTAATCCACAGAACGTTTACATCAAAGCGTGAACTACGAGGTGGTGAACAGGTAAATATACAGGTGTTTAGTTAACAATACGTTGCAATGTTTCCAGAGTGAATGTTTATTATGTCAAATTATCAAGAGACAACAAAACCTGACCAGAATACATACAAAGTAATTACAGAAGAATTGTTTAAAGAAAAGGGATAATAGGACTAACAACCGAGCTTGTACATTTATATGAAATATAGGGTATATCACGTTCTCAATGTATGTACCGGTATGTATTCATTAAACTAAATAACATAATGTTGAATGAGACCATGGTTTTATACTCATAACTGGACACTTACGATATCCATCACTTCACTACATAGTTATATACTCATACCTCCACAATTACTTTATCTATCACATAATTACACAGTTTAATACCCATTACTCAACAATAACTGTATCAATTATTTCATTACATGGAGAAGTTTAATATTCATCACTCGATAATTACTAATTCATTAAATGGAACTACTCAGTTGTTTGACTTTTGTAAATACCAATACGTAAACGAAATCGAACTCGAGAAACGAGACAAAATAGGACCAAGATATACGGACATCATAGGATAAATACATACGTGCTCCAGAAGGGTTCTCGCCGACAGAAATATGTATTCTAATAATTTGACCTTTTCTTTTCTCATCAACACAGAGGATTTTCAAGAAATGATGAGCACGTGTACAACACCACGGACAATTACGAAATACCACAAATATAGAATAAACAATGCAGTTACGAGGTGTGGATAATCGAACTAAGTGTATAACTGTTGTAACCGAGGGTACACATACCAACAAACTAAGTGTATTACTGTTGTAACCATGGATACACATACCAACAAACTAAGTGTATTACTGTTGTAACCGAGGGTACACATACCAACAAACTAAGTGTATTACTGTTGTAACCAAGGATACATATACCAACAAACTAAGTGTATAACTGTTGTAACCGAGGGTACACATACCAACAAACTAAGTGTATTACTGTTGTAACCATGGATACACATACCAACAAACTAAGTGTATCACTGTTGTTACCAAAGATACACATACCAAAAACTAAGTGTATTACTGTTTTACCAAGGATACACATACCAACAAACTAAGTGTATTACTTCAACAAACAAAGTGTATTACTGTTGTAACCGAGGATACACATACCAATAAACCGTATTACTGGTGTAACCGAGGATATACAGTACGCGTCAGGTGGTATGGTCCCCAATCACCGCCACAGTGGCGAGGTCTAATCCCTTCCACTCATTCAGTCGGTTGCATGTCGGTTGAAACACCGGCTGACACCGGCTCAAAACCCGAGTGGTCACCTGTTTACTGACACCGCGCGACACGGTGTGGAAGAGTGTTGGGGATTAGTGAAACAAAGGTCCTGATTCATGATTGACAGGTACACTGCCTGATACCGTGATGTGTTTGTTGGAACATACCTTGTCGTACAGTACAGGTACTCTGTAGCTGGACTTACATTTTGTACTTACAGTATCCAGAAACGTGATATATCTGATATACAAGTCTCTGCAGTATCCCAGCCCGGTGTTGAGAAAACGGAGATATTTTTTTATGTAATGAAATCACGATCTATACTAGCGATACTACAGATGTATTGTGTTGTAAATGTACGGTACATATACACTCCAAATTATGTACGTTTTTAGTTTTTAAATCCTAGCTAGATGAGTACCACAAATGTTTACCGGGAAATCGAGAAAACAAAACACTGTAACATTTAAGGATATTTTGCCGCCTTGGTGTTTGTGTTATTTATAGCAATATTGTGATTGGAGCGCGAGCGAGTAAATCCCGCTCGGCTTTCGATTGACTTTGAAGTAAGTCTTGAATGATTAATATAATAATAACTTAACTAAAACAAAAACAAAAGCATATGACACTTCTGTCTGTTTATGTCCCCATTGAACACTATACATCTGGTCTATCGTAACACTACCATCACAAAGAATCCTGGATCTCAGAACAACTAAACTAGTATCATGAAATCTGATACGTATATATCCTGATATACACAAGTCTCTGATGAAATTAACTAAACAGTTTGAACATCCTTTCGTAATATTCCGAGGTGGCATATTGAACAGAAAATATGTTATCGGTACTAGTGTATCGAGTGTGCTGACTTAACGTACATGTACACTTATAATATGTATAAGAGCCACGATATAATTATTACAATTTGACAGTTTGAGTATGAGTAGAGTTTTAAAGTAATTTTTTTCCCGAATGTTAAATAAACAAAGAGTTGTCATGGTATCATTATGAAAACTTGATGAAGCCATATATGCTCATGACCGCCTTTTTACTACCGGACGCTAATTATATAATTAGTATATTAACCCATGAATCCAGACACGACCGCGGCTCTATCACACGCCTCGGTTAGTTCAATGTACAGGCAGATACAATGTACGTATATTGTATATTTACATAGATTCATATTAATTTCTGGTAAACTAAAAAAAAATATTTGGACGTATTACCAGAAACGCGTATTAGGGATAAATAAAATCGCTATTTACCCGTACAACTGGTGCATGGCTCCTTTTATTCGTGACCAGTCAAACATATCCCTTATCGAGAAGGCCTTGTCCCCCATCACACAAGCGAGCACAGGTAAATCGGTCTTTGCTCATGAGGGTATCACTTCGGGGCAAATAGAGAGCTACTTATCTCTGTTATATATGTTTCTGGTATTACAAATTGTAGCACCTTTTCATTAAAATTTTTGATTTGTTCACAAGTTAAGGGAAATGTGTGCAATTAAAAATAATTAACACAAACGATACATTTTTGTTAGCGCGGCATGCATCAATAACTAGTTGAATATCGTTTTGATACAATACGGAATACGAATTTAAATATTTACATTTGCGCTGCATTGTCGCTATATGAACCAACTAAAGTCTGATTCGGTTCACGAGACTATGAACCTAAACAAGTATTAAAATGAACGTGCGATGAAAGTAAATGTAAATAAAAAAAAATGGCTTAGCTGATAATAATTTTCTGGTTACGGGTGCTGATGTTTCTATAAGATATAAGTAAAAAGAGTATTTTATTTATTTTTGAATTATGTTTGCGGATGTAATACAATGTGAAGATATGTGACACGTTTCGCTCTGATGCGTTGATTGACACTGCACCATTTGTGGGCGTGGTTTTAGAATCATGGATTGTGATTGGTTCGTAGCGTTGGCAATGTTTAAAACATAATTATGGTTACACAATTCAAATCAATACCATTTGCTCACCCTTGAATCGATATACAAATTCTTTATTACATTTACATGTACATGTGTATAAAGCATTAGAGTTTGTACTGCAAGACGAGGTTCGGGCGTTTTGTGTGGCGTGATGCGATGGAGACGGGTACGAAAACTCTATGAGTTAGTGCAGAGACCTATATACTAGTATATAGGTCTCTGGTTAGTGCTTGTTTTAAAAACACCAGAAATATTTTGTCTAAATTGATAATCATCCCACGTACTGATGCCTTACTAGGTATACTTGTGATAATTGACGTCCGTGAGAGTAATAGCAGCTAGGACACGAGTTCGTTGCCAATTAATAAAAATTACGTATGACTATTCATGATCATTCAGCCAATCTACGGCTATACTGTATTTTACGTTTTCTGAAAATCCGAAGGAGCATGTAAATGAATTGTTACATGGTAAAACAATCAGTACAGGTAAAGGTGAAAGGTCGCAAAACTCTGACCACGACCACGTCTCCAGCTGTGAGTCTTCACACCTTTTCCTACGATCTTAATCCCCTACACTCGCCAGGTCCCGGCCGGTGGTGGCCGGTGGAAACACCCGAGTTGAAACACGGGGCGTACTTAATCCCCTACACTCGAGTGACACTCGTAACCCTGAGGGTGAAAGAGAACCATAACACCTGACGCGTACTGTACTACCAACAAACTTAGTGTATTACTGTTTTTACCAAGGATACACATACCAACAAACTTAGTATATTACTGTTGTAACCAAGGATGCACATACCAACAAACTTAGTGTTTTACTGTTATAACCAAGGATACACATACCAACAAATTTAGTATATTACTGTTGTAACCAAGGATACACATACCAACAAACTAAGTGTATTACTTCAACAAACAAAGTGTATTACTGTTGTAACCGAGGATACATATACCAATAAACCGTATTACTGGTGTAACCGAGGATATACTACCAACAAACTAAGTGTATTACTTCAACAAACAAAGTGTATTACTGTTGTAACCGAGGATACATATACCAATAAACCGTATTGCTGGTGTAACCGAGGATATACTACCAACAAACTAAGTGTATTACTGTTTTTACCAAGGATACACATACCAACAAACTTAGTATATTACTGTTGTAACCAAGGATGCACATACCAACAAACTTAGTGTCTTACTGCTGTAACCAAGGATACACATACCAACAAACTAAGTGTATTACTGTTGTAACCAAGGATACACATACCAACAAACGAAGTGTATTACTTCAACCAACAAAGTGTATAACTGTTATAACCGAGGATACACATACCAACAAACTAAGTGTATTACTGTTGTGGTAAGCAAGGATGCATAAAAGCACCACACGTAGTGTATTACGGTTGTGGTAGCCGGGGTTACACATCGCAACAAATTAAGTTTGTTACTGTTGTCACCAAGGATACAAATAACAAAAAAAGTTAGTGTGTAATTATTATTGTGTCCAAGAATACACTTACAAAACAATTGGCCCATTGGGCCTTAACGGTCTCCTGAGGAAAATGATTTTTTTTGTCAGTGACTTTGCTGAAACAATAGCCATATTTTCAATTGCATATATGCCTATACAATAGCAGAGGCTGACTATAGTATGAAACAAATTGGGGGGGGGGGGGGGGGGGGGGGAGAGGGGTGTTAATTCAGGACTTCTGAACTCCAATGTCAAGTAAATTGCATTACAATCCAAACCTTCCACCTTTAATCCTGTGACCTTGAAACTTAGTTAAAATGAATATTCTCTACAAATACATGAAGTTTTGCAAACAAATGTCGCTTCAAACTAGGATATTGGCACTTTATTGTTTTTTTTAATTGGTGGGGTGGGGATTCTCCACTTCCAACATGTGCACCACCCCTTTAATTTTGAACCGTAAAATCTTAAACCTTTTCCACAATGATACCCATATAATTAACATGTATCTTAGATGTTTAGTCTTTTCCATGAAATCTAATTTCTTTTGTCACTTAAAGCGCCCCTTATGTGGAATTTAAAGCTCTTACAGTCTCTTAAAGTTGCGCTAGCTTCATGTTGTTCCTGTTAGCCAAGTTCATTTGAAATGCCTCCAAAGGCTTTTGAGAATAAGTCAAGTTTTTTGCATTTGGTCCATTTTTGACCTATTATAAGCCTCAAGGAGACACCACCACCTTTTGTACACAAAAGGAAATCATCTTTGCTTGCGGATACATTCTATCAAATTTCAAACTTAGTTGAAGTTGGGGGAAGTTAAAATTGTTTTAGTTTTATTCCTTAGAGTCAATCGGACTGTTGATTCATGAGAATATTTTTTTTAAATGTGCTGAATTTCACCCCTTTTTGCCCCTAATATGGCCACTACAGGGACAACGCCCTTTTTGTTCGCAAACTTGAAGCAGTTTCCCATTGGGTGCTTGCTGCCAATTTTGATTAAAATCCATCCAGTGGTTCTTATGTCGAAAATATAACAAGTTGACGGCGGACGCATGACTCACGATGACACAAAAAAAAACCAATAAGTCACCATGAAGTATGCTCAGATGACCTAAAAAGAGTAAATTTGTGTTCATGTCCAAGGGTCTATATATCTACATTCATAAGACGAGGATAAGAGTTTAGGCTGATAGCAGTACTGTTTGTGTCAGAACGGTGTTTGACCAACTGTCCTCTTGACCGTGATATCCACATGATATCTCCTTTACTAGAACAACATTGAATATAATATATATATCCTTCTTCCGGCTTCAGAATATTGTTGTGAGCTTTAGGACGGTGGCTTCATTGCTGACGAAGAAAGGTGAGAACAATTACAAATGGAGACTGGGAAACATTAGTCAAGAGACAATCCTATCAATCCTATCTTCTATATACAAAAAATCAGGAACCTTTTACGTCCGATAGATATACAATTCAAACTTTTCGATTCGTTAATCAAACCGATTCTAGTATATGGGTCGCACGTTTGGGAATTTGAAAATTCGAAAATTTGAAAATAGCTGAACAGGTTAATCTTAAGTTCTGTAAAAGAATTCTGAAAGTGAGGTCTACTACTCCAAATTTGATGAGCTATGGCGAGCTAGGTCGCGCGCCATTAAAATAGACGTTAAATTAAGAATGGTAGGTTTACAAAGTATTTTTAACTAAACTGGATTTTCATTTATATTCGATAACAAAATACAGATGCCTGATAGATCTTACAAATACAAGTTTGTGAGCAAACAAGTTTTCTACACAAATTTTCATTATAAATCTGAGTCAGATCATTTTTGGGTGTATATACATAAACTTGGCTAGCACCGCCTATTTCCATATAAGGAGACTTTACATTCGGGTCATATACGAGAGGTCAAATGTCATTGGTCAATAGGATAAATTTTGGCCCCTGCTCAGCCTCCGGGTACCCCATAGCTTACCCCTTCTTGAAAACGACGCCATATTAAATTAGGAAAAAACAGACTTTAGGAAAAACAAAAAAAATATACCAATCTTGGACGATATCTTTCGAAAAAGATTCATCAGAAGTGAAAGTAAAAGTCAATAGAACTTAAGCACGTGCATCAGCATCAAGAAAGTACAAAATCCCATACCCTTCCCATCCTGTAAGTGAACAACATTTGATCTACATTTCTTTGTTGTTGTTGTATTTTGTTGTAATTAGTAATTAAATATTTCTGTATTGATACCATTGTTAACTTTATGTACATTTAGTTTATGGATCAGTCCAAGGTTTTCCAGGTTTTTTTTTTTAATGTATACATTGTGCATTATTAAATTTTTATCTCTAGTTTTTAGCCCAGGACTGGGTTTTTATTTTATGCTGAATTTGTGCCGCTCACCTTTGCAGTTTACATTTATTTACATTCCTTTATCTAATCTGGAATTATAAAAGAATTCATTATCATGCAAAATAAACTACAAAGGCCACTTTAACAAGAAAGTGTGCCATTTTCCGCCATATATATTTGTGTTTGAGTTTTTAATTTCATGCGCAAACAGAGCTTCACAGCATTGATGTGGATTAGGCCAGTGGTTTTTAAACGAACATTAATGTTTGTTATTTCTTATCACAATGCAGGGAAGGCAAAAATATATTTTCAAAAAACGACTGATTGATCAGCTTATACAAAGATGGTTCTCTGATATTGCTAACTCATCTCTGTGTTCAAATAGAATTTGGTACAGAAAAGTATTTGTTTAATTTGTCAGAATATATCAGACCACCTATAACAAATGTCTGCACTTGACTTTAACATTTCCAATGGAAACAGGTAGAAAGTATAATATTTCGTTTATGTAACTTATGTGCGAAAAATATTTGGGATGAATTCCAATAACTGTTTGTATGCAATGATACGTCTATATCTAACTTAAGAAACACTTATATTCCTCGCTATTATTATACAAACTCAAATATGAACAAGTTAAAAGGGTTTTTTGTCACTATACAACCAACAAGTTAGACAGGTTTATCTATTTTCCTAACTAAAATGTCTCCTCTCCGTAATCGAATTTGATACTAATCTTTATCTGTTCAGATTTAAAAAGAGAGTTTTATACATTGATAAACACTTTGTAGATGTATATAAAAACGAATTATTATATATACATTGTATGTATGCGTATGTGCACGCGCGTTTAAAGTATCTAATAACATGCATTTGTATTTATATGTTTGTATGCGTACGTGTGTACATTGATATGTGTACATGTGCATATGCTGAAACATAAAAATTTGCTTAATCAATTATATGTAAACTATTTCATTTTTGGAGACTTCTAAAATCAACTGTCAATTTTGTCGAATATGTTTGTATGCTTCCTCATGTAACACGTATTTTGTCCGAGTGTTGAATAAACATCTTGAATTTTGAATCTTGTTAAGTCTCCTTGTGATAGTCCGGATATTTTGCTGATTTATAATGCTACCTCAACGAAGCATACATAAATACATGTAGGCAAGTTTCGTAACTAAGATATATAAATCGTTTATAGACAAGTGGTTAGTGTGTATGGATTAAATTCATTTTTTCCTGTGTGTTTTCTGTACAATTTTTGAATTCATATTTTTTTTTTACATATTATTCAATCTCAAATAAAAAATAAATCAAAAATGCGTCCATGTCTCCGTGTGGTTCCATTTCTGCTGATTTTGTGTATCTAAGCAAACGTAACCATTTTGAAAATATGAATTCTGTAATTTTCAATTTGAAATCCAGCTACTTTAAATAGCTCAAAGAATTTTAAGCTTGTTATTAAGGGAGGCTATCATATGTATTTATACGATCCGACTACTGGTAAACGTTCTCGAATACAATTGCATAGTTACAGTACACAAACGAAACGATGTCGGCATCAGTTCTGGGCTATCACAACGATGTTGTGTTTGGTTTGGTTTTGTATTGTTTAACGTTCTATCAACAAGTATGAAGCAAATACTAACATATCACTGTTTCCTAAAACAGACGTACCACACGAATACAGACAGCATATATGGAGGCCAGTCTTAAATTATCATAGCCGTTTAGAGGAAGTTAAAGAGCAAAAACAAATTTTGAAAAAGTTTGAGAATGATAACCCATACATAATTACGTAGCGATGCCTGTAAATGTACCGGGCTCAATGGTTTGATAAAAAAAATAACGTTAGGCCACCGCCATTAAATATAACCATACCTCTTGTTTACAACGATACCTGTGATTAGCTGAAACACATCACGTGGCCGTGAAATAATATACAATCATTGCCTTTTGTGTTCGGTGTACACGATGTAACATGACCTACTAAAACAAATAAATGGAAAAACTCCCAAGGCTCCTGTCCAAATCATGTTCATAGTCGGCATGCAGACTGACTTTTTGCACTTAAATATGGCCGGAATAGTTTTGTTGCACCTGAAGTATATTTCCGGGTGTTCAACAAGTCTTTTTTCTTCAAAATATCTTGTAATTCGCCATCGTTTATTGTAGCGAAACGTTGTTAGGGTATCTCGTCTGCCATATTGTAAACAAAGTGATGACGAGCAATCGTTTGTTTCCAGCATTCTAATTGGCTTTTGCCCAAAGTAAAGCGTTGCGTGGTTGGAGACAAAGACTACCGACCTGTTCGTGCTATTAATAGCGCGAACAGGTCTGCAATCCTGGGAAATTTCCCAGCAGAGTTATTTTTAGCACGAACAGGTCTACTCACTGATATATCCTTGTGAGGAATGCAGTTAATTAGCCAATGGAAATTAAGGAAACATTCCAGCCATATTACAAAACATAATATTTCCCTAAGCCAAAAAACAAAATACCATATATATTCCT
This sequence comes from Pecten maximus, assembly GCF_902652985.1. Lineage (NCBI taxonomy): Eukaryota > Metazoa > Mollusca > Bivalvia > Pectinida > Pectinidae > Pecten > Pecten maximus. The sequence continues at coordinate 11,815,156 of NC_047027.1, read as the reverse complement.
GGAGCGCGTGCAAACACGACCACCGTCTCTGATTTTCGCAAAAGGTGTCGTTCTTGCCAGTTTCGTTTTGTAGTTAAACTAAACTTTGAAATTAAGTAAACTTGCAAAAAAATTGTTGTTAAATGAAAAAATCTATTTAATTTAATTTGTTGATTGAGCTTGACTTGCACTTGTTTTGTTTGTTTTTTGTTTTTTTTAGTATGATAACGCCCTCGGGGGAATACTTCTACCTGAGGTAAACAAACATTCATATCACCCTATCAAGAGGGCCATAAATGTATAATTATAGTCTAGTGTAGTATGTCTCTGTTGTTTTTTCTTACCCTTTTGTCGTCTGTTGGCGTCCTCATAGACACTCAAATTTCTCCGAGGAAGTAAACCCTGCTAAACAAGTTCTCGAGCACTGTGTTAATTTATTACTGTAGTACATGACGCGTGACGAAGCGTGTTAAATGATGTAAAATGAACAACGACAGAAACACTGTTATAATGTGGTTACTATCAGGTTTATATGTACGAATAAGTATCATACCACAGAGTTAAGATTAAAACTCATATCAAGTTACATGTTTTTCGCATTGCTTCTTTCATGTAGATGTCACTAAGGGAGCGATATAAATATTTACGCATTACATCTTATACAGTATGTAAGCCATTCAAACTCATATCAAGTTACATTTTTTTAACGCATTACATCTTATAAGAAGATGTGACAAAGGGAGCGATATAGATATTGAAGGTAATGCCTAAACGAATATAACACATATACCTGGACTGAGATATAGTAGGTTGGCACTTGTTACCGGTATTGTATATAACAATGAGTCGCATTTTAATATTTACATTAAAAATAACCTCTTCAGGTCTAAATTGTCTTCCTTGTCTGTGAATTTAATCATCTTTCATAGAGGTGATCATTACAATGTATATCTATATTTAATTGTTATATCTCGTTCTGTTGATTTTAACATATAATATACAGAAAACTAAGGTATAACATTCACAATGTTTTACATTGATTCAGGCCCATAAGACCATAAACCTGATATCTCTACGATAAATGAGATGTAGACAGTGTGTATACATTGGTTCCCTAATGCATGATGAGGGCCTAGCCTGTTCACGTGTATATGTTGTTGTCGTCTGAATTAGAGTGGAATGCATAGCATGAAGCTCCTGTGTCGGTGCATGCATCTCGAGGATCATCGGCTCATATGTAGCTATGATATGGACCAGGACACATGAGTGGTAAGACAGCACAACATATGCATATATATAAAGCGCTTCTATTATATTGTATCATTTATGCGTATTATATAAAGAACCTACTTTTATATTTGTTATGTCCATTGGACGTATACTTGTTATATTTAAGGATTGATTGTCAATTTTGTTGCTTGCATGGACTGATGAAAGGAAGTGAACCTGGTGCAAATGGTACATGAACTGCTTCGCAGTTCACTTCATTTGCACGAGGTTCACTTCCCTTCATCAGTCTATGCAAGCAACAAAATTGACAATCAATCCTAATATTTACGTTAACCAAATTAAAAACTTCGCCACCAGATTGCAATATTCGGTCGCAACGGTGTGACGTAAGTACACGTATGTCACTTTGTAACATTGTTATACTTATCGTACATGTGTGCACAGTAGTGGAACAGCAGACAGTCAGCTATTCTCGTCGCCAAGGCAACACAAAATATAATCCCATACACGTTTTGAGTATTACGATGTTGATACACATACATATTTTCAAGGTAAAATATTCATTTATAACAAATATTTATTATATTGTTTAATAAAAACTTAGCAATATCCATATAAATACGAATTTAAAGTGCAGTGTTGACAGTATAGTATGTGTGTGATTTGGTCACTCGAGACACAGGGATTCGGTCAAAAAAAATGAGCTCAAGGTTAACGTGACGACAGCTGTTCAGTGAAATATCACAACATTAAAAAACAGAGTTTATATACTCTCTAAAGCCTTTAAAAAATGGAATTTGTAAGGTTTCACAATTTGAATGAATGTTGGATTTTTAGTCTTTCGATTATTTATAGATGTCATATGTTACTTAAAATTTAACGCCGAACCTCTGTGACCGTATGTGATGCAGTCTAATAGCCGGGATATTCAGAGCTCCAGAAAAAAGTGTAACTATATGGATTTTAGTCGCAGGTTATCTGATGATGTACGTGGTATTCTTGAAATATTGGATTTAATTGTCGCACTGGCGTTTTGGGATGTACATTCTGATAAAAGTAAGTAATGAAACGTTGATTTGAAAATCGCGGTATTCGACGGCCGGAAACTTGTGTTCTCCATATGTTTAGATCAAGTCAAATTACGACAATAATGTGATCCCTGTGCTCGATATAGCATACTGCTGCTACAGTCTGATTGTGTTGTTAAATAGTGTTAAAATTGAGGCTTATTTTTTGTGACCACTAAAATGGTATCCAGCATGGCATTCGAGATACAGCTAACATTAGACCTACTGCGCTGCGTAGGTCATAAGCTCGGTGCTATCGGAAGTGTCAGTGTTCTTTCAGATCCTGTTTTCTAAACTGTCTATTCACAGCCAATCAATAGACAAGAAATAGCGGACAATTGTGATAAATCTACATATTTAGATTTCAACCGATCATAGGCAAGGAAATGGCGGTCATTTTGTTTAATTATAAATCAAACACCTCAGTTTTGTTTGTGATACTATACTTTACATAGATGAAAAATCATAAATATGTGGAATATTTATATTTTGATCAATCCAAAGACATTCAATGAAATTTGAAACCTAACTAAAGGAAAGTAATTGTTGTCCAATGATACATTATTGTACATCTATATAACAAGTGTGATCGAAATCAGACATTTATATTTCGACAAATTAGAGGTCAGGAAATGACGGCCGTCAAATAAAAGACACATGTTTTCGTGGTGACATACTGCACATACATATCAGATTTCATCAAAATCGGACAATATCAAATTTCGGTCAATCAGAGGGCAGGAAATTGTGGCCATTTTGTTGAAATGTGAAAGCTGAGTTACAAAAATTATCATAACCACAATACACCTACATACCCAATTTGATTGTAATTCGACAACATTTAAATATCGACCAATCAGAGGTTAAGAATGGTAGCCATTTTGTTTGATCACATTATAAACACTGCAGTTGTTTCGTAATGCCATACCTACAAAGTTACACGATGACTGCACAATAGATTAATATCCGTTTTTATAGTGCGGGTGAATTTTAGGAGATAGCCGTCGTTATAAATTTAGGAATTGATTAGGAATAATTTCAAAGCGTTTGGAATGGTTTTGAAAAAAGGTTGAAGTTGAGAGGAAGATCGACAAGTGAAATATTTACTAACGACTCACACCGCACGAAAGACTGCGCACTACAACGATGGAAACAATTTATTTGCGTGAAAAATACTAAACATAGGAATAAACATTTTTGACGTAGTCTAATGTTAAGTTTGGTTATAATCATATTCATATATTCAACCAAACGTAACCTGCTGGTACATCAAATGTCTGTGTATAGTCCATAGGATATGGAGCAAGGATCCTACTGTGACTACTTTATATCACTTAAGCTTAATCGAAACCATAAATCTAACCTTATATCATATTATCTGACAAACATATCTCTACAGAGGTAGGCGTACACTATATTCTGTCTCAATCCTGTTTGAAGTGATCATCTTTCTTTCTCGACTCCTATAAACTGTACGTATTGTGTATACGACAACGAAAATACCCTATTTAAAACAGCTTTCATCCTTGTTAAAATAAATAAAAAATATTCCATAAAATAATCGTCTAAAACACTTTTTACAGTTGATAGGAAAACGTTGTAGAACTGAAAAAATGTAATCTACAAAGAAAAAAGGCAGAAAAAACATCGAAAGTATCATTTCACATTTTAATATTAATACACAATAAATTATACTTTGGTAGACATTTACAGTACCTTATATCACTGAAGATAAATATCCACGTCCGTCCACTACAATAATCACACAGACCTTGGTGGTAGATCTCAGGTTCAAACTGTTTATAATATCACAATGTTATTTCATGGATATAATTTTATAACAATTTGAATTATTTTCATTCAAATATGTCAATAAGATATAAAGAATATTTTAATTTTTCTATATCTATAGAGTACATCAAGTAAAGGTTAACTACACATAATCCGTATATGGTTATGGGATTCACTGCTGTGCCACCTATAAACTCTTTCATTTTTGAAGAGCATTTAATCACGGCATGGTTGATAACATATGTCTCACCATTGCCAACACATGAACGTTCCTTTAAAACTTTGGCTACTGTACTGGAGTATGTGAGGACATCGGCTGAACACTAATTCCCCTTAATCCTCTTGTGGTTTCTGTAAGAGTCTCATGTTCAGTCATAGTCACGATACTGACATCTGCAAACCTCCCGCTAACATCAATTGTCAGGGACATGTATCTGGCTTGTGTGATGACCCCGTGGACATTCTCCATCCTTGACATTGTCTTTATCCGTGTAAAGACACCACGAGGTCCCATCTCCACCGCCACCGTCTTGATTGATGTATTAACACCGCGATCACTCATCTCCGTTGATGCGGTTGTGATAGATATCGTAACACTACAGACACGGACAGCTATGGATACTGTACTTATTGTTGTTATGACCCTTTGTACACTCATCACCTTGGATACTGTCCTGGCCTGAAGGGGACATCCGAGGTACATACACCGTGAACTTTCTAACAACGTAATGGTAAAGCTAATGTTATGAGTGTCTTGTCACACAGAGAACATATGCACTAGTGTCTACATCATGTTCCTCGGGTATATCGTGATCTTGTGAAGTAATGACATGTACATAATTTGGTGAAAAAAATGGAATTTCACCAGACACTTAATTGTATTTTGACTACGACACTCTATGTGTATCTTTATTACAATATCTTTTGAGCAAAAAGTATGTTCTGTTTTATTGTGCGACAAAGTCACAGTTATCTGGGTCACTTGTAGGCTGCGTAAACAGCATGGCCATATTGAGTTTTATTGGTAAAACTCTTGTGCTTTGTAGATAAAAAAAAAGTTTAGATTGCTGAATGAAACATTATCTTTATGGCAGAAGATATTTGTCGCAAGTAGTGAAAGCACTCAAATATTGTTAAATTACCTCTTAACTTATAAGTAAATATCTCAATAAATGCATTTCGAGTGTTGCATTTCGAGTGTTGATTCTTTATATTAACATACCAGGTGAAAAAAAACAACATTTTACCATGAAAATATGTAAACATCTTTTTATATGCTGATTTTCCACAAAATACATCACTTAATTATCAATTTGACAGAAAGATAATCTCGGTTTCATTTTCGTAAATGTGTTTTCGACATCTAATAAACACAAGAATTTCATGGAAATGGATGCTTCGCCTGCAAAACAATATCATGCAAACACTTGTGATGAGAAAAATCTGCATGATGTTTGAGCTAAATCAACCTAAGGGAAGTAAATTTTCTATTTTTAGAACAGGGACCTTGACCTTTGACCTTTGAACCTGAAAGGCATTCTCGAGGAGGAAACACTTGAAATAAGAAAGATCTGCATATTGTTGGAATTGAAACGACTCAAGAGAACTTGAGTTTCACAAGAAAACTTTTTTGTAGTAACAGTGACCTTGACCTTTGCCCTTAGGAGCTGAAAATCAACCCCTACCAAGCACTTATGGTACGAACACAAGTTTTCTATTTTGTTAGTAACAATGACCGTAACATTTGACATTGGACCTGAAAAACAATCCCAAGCGAGCACTTGTGGTAAGGAAGATCTGCATGAAGATTAAGTCATCTGCTTAATGGAACTTGGGTTATCGCACGGGAACCTCTGAAAGGACGTCGCCGACGCCGACGCCATCACCGCAATAACCACCCGAATCGAACAGAATCAGCCTTTTGGCATTTGAAACCAAGTGACCTTGACCTTTAATCACATGATGGGCTGCGATAGCTTCGACAGTGAATGCGTCAGCCACGTGACCTCAAGTGAAGATCCGAGGTGAGTGGTTCAGCAATCCATACTTATCACGGTTTGTGTTCCTCAGGAGACTAGGAAATTGACCAGTCTGTAATGACGTGAGTACGACCTTTTAAAAGACACCTTACCCTTATTGGTATGGAAGCCTTGCAACGAGCCTCTGTATGTCCATCAGTGATGTAGCCATTATCTATTACAAATTTACCCTGACTGTTCATGAAATCGATCTTTGGTCAGTTGACTTATCCATGAATTAAGACAAATTTTGCATAATATAATTATGTTCATCAGTAAAAAATATGAAACCTGGGCCCAGTTTTTCAAAAAGTTGTTCACTTGATTAGTGAATATCTCATTTCTCCTTTACTTTAAAGTGTGTGCATGTCTTAAATAGACAGGTAGGAAGAGAATGACAAGTGACATGAAATTTCGTTAAGTTCATTTTACCAGAAATTATTTTATTAGGATTTTAAAATTGTTGTTAAACCGGGGCCTGATCTTTTTTATCTTGATTATTTGAAACTATGACCTTGTTATTTAGTCAGTTGACGCCTTTTTAGTTTTGACCAACGTTGCTTCATAACGACATACTATGGAAATGTTTATCATAAAAAGTACCAAATTGAACCATGACATTGACCTAGGTCTTTGGTCAGTTCTTTGTTTAAATCCAAGTAACATTGCGTCTTATTGTCATAAATGTTAATCTGTGACAAGATGAAAATTTCACTAAATGACGTCTGATCAGTTGATGATTTGTTAAACTCCAGCCAACATTGCTTCTTTGTCCCATAATTAACAGGTTAGAAAGTGCAAGCAATATATAATTTGACTGTCAGTTGACTTTAATTCTGTACATTATGTCTTCAAAATGTAACAAATTGACCATCGGTGTATAGATAAATGATTTGATATTGAATTTTGACCAAGTGATCTCTACTTTTGGTCAACTGACAATAAGATTATTTTACAAGTGTCACAACTAAATTATCATGAGTGAAAAACTAAAATATTTGACGTTAACCTATGTCACAGTGACTTTTGATTTTGTTCAGTTGCTTGCATGTTGAATTATGATCATTTTTTGCTTTGTAGTTACAAAATGTTCCTCAGTGAAAAGATTACAACTTTTACATCCTCATTAATATCGCTTGATCACATAGTATACCAATTTATACAACAATTTATAAATATTTGAGCATCTCATATCTCGTGGCTTAAAATCATCTTTTAGAACATAATAAACGATGTATTCATACGCTTATCTGGAACAATTACGCTTTGATACTACAGATGGCAAATATCGAAACTTCCTTTAGTCGTTTGTGCTACACCGATGATCCTTCTTATCCCAGTTTATCCCATAACTACGCTTGCTTCACAACTGAAATGGCACGTGATAAAATTCGTAGCAGTGTGTTATCGTTTTTGTTGACACACCGCAATGTGTAACCACTTTCTACAACAAATCTGATTGGCTAACCTCTGGCCTTTGACCACGGACTATTTTTATTACTCTTATTTTTTGTCGTCTGTCTTCAAAAGATCAGCATGGACGCGTTTTGTGGATTTGTCGGTACTCAATATTAGCATAACTGGATGAGAGGGGTGTCCTCATGGAAATGTCGATTAATCTGGGGTTTGAGTCGTACGAAATATAATCTGATTATGGTAAAATAGACGATGCACGGAAGCGAGATATTGCATCGATTATAGGCCAAGCGAACCGAACCGAAACTCCCCCCCCCCCCCCCCCCCCCCCCCCCCCCCCCCTTCCTTGATAATGATTCTAGATTGCAGTGGACCCCGATAGCCATGAATGATTTATCAAAACAATGAACAAATGTAATGCAAATGACGGTGTCGTCTTCGAATATTTTGAGCGGAGTTATTTAAGCAAGTTACCTATTAATAAATTACACAGTCACAAAGACTTTCAAACTAATATACATAGGTCCTTTATACAATGTTAAGCCTCATGATCTTTGTCAATTAAGTTTTGTTTTTCTACAGATATTTTTCTGATTGACCCTAAACAATTGCACCAGCCCGGAAGAAACCTCATAACATGTTTGATGCAAAACTTATAAGGCTTTTCAGGATTGACTAAAAACCACCCGTAGCGAAAATATCTCACGCTACCTACCCAGCCAGTTAAGGCGATACACAACCAATAACACTTTACCTTGCATGTCCTATCTTAAAAGCAATAGGCAGGTAAGCTTTGTAAATGCAAACAGAATTTACGAATAAATATTTTGACTTTCGTAGGAACTCTTGTTTTCTTAAAAGCTCATGTCATATGAAAACGGATAATCACATTATACCAGGAGCGAGTCCTCAACGCCAACTCTTATTGAATGCTAGGCCTATCGGTTCCCCATGCTTATGAATCAGTTCGGTTTGGTTTGTTTTGTTTTTGTTTAACGTCCTATTAACAGCTAGGGTCATTTAAGGACGTGCCAGGTTTTGGAGGTGGAGGAAAGCCGGAGTATCCGGAGAAAAACCACCAACCTACGGTCAGTACCTGGCAACTGCTCCACGTAGGTTTCAAACTCGCAACCGAGTGGTGAAGGGCTAATGTTAAAGTGTCGGTACACCTTGGCCACTCGGCCACCGCGGTCCTTGGTGAATCAGCACTACGGTCTAAGTAATTGGCGGTGTGCCTATATATGTTTTTTGGAGCACATTCAGATCTCTTTTACGTTATTTTGAATTACATGACGTGTAAATACCGAGGATTGTTCTGCCTCATGTTGGGGGTAAATCACCCGGTCCAAAGTCTACACTATAACTATAAAGCACAATGAAGTCTTTTGAATGCTTAGACTAATGTATGTGTCTTTCGGAGAGTCTGTTAATCTTCCTGTGGCTCGGTGTTTAAATCTAAACCTGTATCAGTCTTGCCTTCTTCAGAACTGTTTTCAAGCAACTCATCGTTATCACGGTTAGACATCTTGATCAGTTTGTCCATAGTGGGTCTTGTGTCAACAATTATATATATCGGTGTTACATGTATGATGAGAGTAGCCTTTGGTTGTGTAGTTTTCCTCGAATTTACAGGAAAGATGTACTCGCAATCTGATCCCAAACTGTCATACTGTTAGTGTGCACTTGTCTTTTCCTTTAGGACCAAATCCTTCTTCGTAGACCTACATATATTAATGAAATGATTCATCTTGTTACAATGTTTTTCATTGTTGCATTGTTGCATCTTTTGCTGAACGTTATCGTTAGTCTTCTGTGGTCCATGGTTTTTCGTATTCCTTTCCTTGTTATTGAAACCTTAATGTGTGTGTGTTAACCTCTGCCTTGACCCTAGTTTATGGAGTTCACCTGTGCGGGTTAATCATCAATTCCATTTGTTTGCTCATCAATCATCTTAAGCGAACGTCCTTGACATATCATCATCCCCCAGATACGCCTTTTTAGACGTATAGAGGAACATGGCTTAATTATCTGCGGTTTAATTTCTTCATTTACATAAAGAAATTCACAGTTATCTCCCCGTTACATTCATAGCCTTGTGTTCTCCCTTCTTTGTTCCGCTTGTCTCACATTGTACCACTCTTATTTGTGATTTTGCTTGGTGTAAAATAGGCTTCAATGGCGTCAGTGACTTGTTTATATATATCCAGCTACATACCGTCCCCGGGAGCTAATATATATAACACTTTAACTCGTCGTTTACTTTCCGTAACATCCATGGCAGCTTAAAGGATATAACCTCTATTTCCATTTTCCATTTGTTTAACCTTACGAAAGTGACTTCTTCCCCGCGTATCATAAATAAAGGGAATTGTGGCAGACTGTTAGCCATCGCTAACCGAAGACCTATGGGGATTTCTCATGTTACCTTTTTCTTTTCTTCGTTAATGCTAATTATTCTTTTGTGTGTTTTTGGTCGCGCTACTCCGCGTGTCATTCTGTGTTTTAAAAGTCCATTCCTGGTCTTGTTGAATGTTTTAAAAACTTCGTCATTGACTATGTCAATATCTCTCCCAATGTCCGAGATGTCGATTTATAGCCGTTCTCTTATACTTTAGACTCTTATAATTGTTTCCCTCATTATGATTTTATTGGGTTTTATTGGGTTTATATTCGCAATACAATTGCTGCAATTTCCTTCTCGGGCCTCGGAACTGATCGTTTCTAAATCCAACGCACCTCCTTCTATATATGTGTGCCAATTAAAAAAATATATACTTGCATTTTTACTTTCGTCGTTTGAGTTACGCCATGGCAGTCATAAAGGACCTACAGTTATCCTACCGAGACGATAATACCAGGATTTCAGCTGTGACGATTATTTATGCAATCAATGACGACAATGATTCGTCAGATTTTAGAAATAGCATTGGTCTGGAATTCATTGGCAATGATACTGTTCTCATCATGTTACTAGGAGTTGTTTCCCTTGACACGCAATTGTGGTTTTCTGGCCAAACCTTAAAATACGTTCACGTCTCAATTCATGTTCTTTTTGGTAGCTTCTGACTGGTTCATGTGTACGAATATGTTCATTTCCTCAGCAGACACTTCCTTCAAACGTTTGGTGAGTGGAGTTTCTGCTACTTTTTCAACGTTCTGTAGTCCTTTTGTTGGCCAACGCATTTCTGGTCTAGTCATGCCTCCAATGGCCAGTTGGTTCAATGGTTCACCACAGATTCAATTGTCAATGAATGTCAGATGCCCAGATGGTCGGTAGAATATTGTCACAATCAACGTTGTCAAAATCCCACAAATCATGGATCTCTTCCTCGCCCGAAAATCTTACAGCAAAATTACCATAGCGAGTCATGATTCCAATTTAGACTACTTTACACTGAAAAAGACCAGGGCCTCTTGAGCAGACGAACACTTACCCACACACCCTTACGTACACATACATACACCCTTACGTAAACATACACACACCCTTACGTACACTCACCTCACACCCTTATGTACAAATACATGTGGCATGCCATGTTGTCATTTATTCACGGAGCAAAGTTGATCCAGGATTTTATCAAATTATATAAGATATCTTATATAATTTACAAGATATGTTATATAATAAATGAGATAGATTATCAGGCAATCAAATAACATATCTTATATAATATATGAGATAGCTTATATCATATAATAAGATATCTTATAAAGAAAATTATTTAATTCGATTATAAGATATCTTATAAAGAACGAGATTTGAATCTGAGATAAAGAACTCTCCTCTACTCGATGAAGGATCCGAGATGAAGCTGAAACTACATATAATGGTTTGAAACATATCTATAATTGCCATATATTCATTTTTGCTCGAACACGACATCTGTACTGTGCCTTGCTGATCTCGGTCGCGACAGAGGGTTGATTGTGTATGTTCTGCATGCCTTCAAACAAAACGGAAGTTACCTTACAGAGGGAGCAGTCATTCTCGAACTTTTAGGTTTTGCCGGTCTCATGAGAGTCTCGTTCTTTATAAGATTTCTTTTCTTCATAAGATATATTATACATTATATACGATATCTTATAAACATATAAGAAATCTGATCAACATACCAGGTATAACATATAAGATTTCTTATATAATATATATCTTAAATAATTTGTTAAAATACTGGATCAGCATTGCTCCGCGAATAAATGACAACTTGGCTTGCCATACTTACAACCTCAGACGTATTTTTAATATCTTACGTGGCAAGTCGTGTTAACAATGTATGCAATAGACCTCACTCAACCTAAGTGGTATTCGATAAGGTGTGCACGCGATTGTCATTAATCATTATTATATTTTTTCTCACGATTGGAGAGATCTATAGTGTGTTTTCCGATGATATGGTGGACATACCCGGGCGTTACATTGTTATAACCAGGTACATCGTAACTTCCTAATTGTTGTGACAGTTTTCAAACAACGGTTACATGTTCACCATACAGGGGAATACACCAGTCATGTTTCATTTAGTGTTCATTTTAACTACAGCAGTTTATACAGGTAAGTAAACAATGAACTACACCACTGGAGGGTGGCATAAAAAGCCAAATTCAATTGTCTGTATCTAATTAATCAGGGTGTACATGGTCTGTATATATTTAATCAGGAAGTAATTGGTCTATATTTTATTATCTGGCTGTACACTGAAGCCTTAATCTACAGTTTGTATATGTGTATTATCCTATAGATAAAACAACGTAACTTTAGCTATACATAAGCCTACAGATATTTAAAACAAATGGGTATGGTTGAGGTTAGAGGGGACATATTTCATACAATGTATATGTTGATCAAATTATTTCACACTGGACTTTAACTACATGTTTTTGTGTAAGTTGAAAATATACCATGCCACATAGTTTAATTCAGCTGAGGTGGGTATGTGGTGCGTATAATTTGTTGTTACAAATCTTGGATAGTACGTTACGAATTGTGTGGCACGGTAACATATCTTTTGTGACACGTTACATATTGTGTGGTACGGTAACATATCTTTTGTGACACGTTACAAATTGTGTGGCACGGTAACATATCTTGTGTGTCATGTTACATAATATGTGGTACGGTAACATATCTTGTGTGACACGTTACATATTGTGTGGTACGGTAACATATCTTGTGTGACCCGTTACATATTGTGTGGTACGATAACATAACTTGTGTGACACGTTACATATTGTGTGGTGCTTCGACATATATAGTGTAATAGGTAAAATAGTGTATGTAAGCAGACACATCTTGTCACATGTGTGTTTTTATTTTCACTGAGGGCTTAGTAATTCGACCTATCGGCCATCAAAATCAGATCTGTTATAATTCCTATAGAATATTACCTATTTCCACAAATGGCATCATCCATACCTGTACAATGTATACACATGTAAAATCATACATACACACATTCGTCCGTACTTTCAAAACAATACCATCACATTCCCTCACACATGTTTGACACGCACACAGATACACGTCCTTTCATAAGTACACAAACATCAAAACAATCATACTGACACCAAGACAAATAACTAACGCACAGACTGACAGCTAAACAATCAGTACTGATACAAACAGAATCCCTGTGTAGCTCACAGACATGAAAACAAAAAACAAAGACCAGATTGCATACACTAACAAAGGACAGTGACAGACAGTTGGGTGAGGGTCTATATCTTGTCTATCTATCGACCGTCAATATTGTCCGGACAACTCTCCCCAAACTTGTGAAATTAACACTAGGTAAATAACACATATTTACAAAACATTGTAAATTTAGTCACGTTATTGTTCAAATGTGTAATTCAACGGTAAAATAAAACATCTGTTTTCGTTTCTTTCTGAATGTATTATATTTCTTGTAAATCTGTCACAAAAGCAGGAAGAAGCACATTTGAAATACTAGAATAAGAAGATCGACCTGTTGAGACTAACATAGTCTACAGTCATTAGATCAGAATAAGTCAAACATGTGTTTCCCTGATAGGAATCTAAACATGTGTACGTATAATGGCTTTATTTTATAACATTGGAAAACTATTTATTTATTTGCATTTAAAATTTGTGTAATGGTAACTGTAATGCCATTTTCACAAAGTAATTGGTAATTTAATTTATTACATTACCGTGTAATGGTACCCGTGTATGACAATGGACCAGTTATTTATTCTTCCGGATAAAAATACAAAACTGTTTAGAATAATATTAATATATGTCTGTATGTATACATTGTATCAGGGTAAACAAGTCGAGTCGAATAGCGCACTGATCTCCAACGGTGTCCTCGATTGGACGGGATTAGTGTCTTGATACTTAATTTGAATTCAACTCGGTACTTTGTATTTTAAGTCACTGGTTACTAGTCTGTAATATTATATCACCATGTAATTAAACCCGTGTCTGATAATGGAATTTATTTGTTCTTTCGAATACAAACTCCAAAATTGTTTAGAATAATGTTGATATATTTATGTATGCATTGCATCAGTGTAAACAAATCGAAGTAACTTGTATACTGATCGACTTTGATTGAACGGATTGCCTTCTTGATACTTTAGACTTGGTATTTTGTATTTCAAGTTACTGGCTACAAGTCTGTGACTATTGAACTGTTCACATATCGAGCGTGTAGTCCTGTATCAATCATTCTATCATGTTTTATTGTGTTTCAGTGTCTGGTCAGTCCGTCACCATAACAGGACCAAGTACCTTGGAAACACCAACATCAGAACTCAGACTTACCTGTACACCAAGCTCAGCCGGTATCTCAGATATCAATGTTATCAGTCTTCGGAAAAACTCTAGTTCTACAGATTATCAAATAGTAGTGTCTGTATCCTATAGTAAAGCCGCCTCATCCTCGGTACTTACCTGGGGTAACATTGTCAGTCAGAGCAGAGCGGGGGTGTCAGCCACAGGAAATGTGGACACGGTATCTGGAGGTCAGCTTGTGTTTACAATCGCCACAAACATGACGACCTGTAATGATGGCGGAGCTTACAAATGTAATATGGGAGTCACTCTAACAGGTGGTAGTGGTGGTATAGGTGATGCTGAAAAATATGTTACAGCTAAAGGTTTGTATCTCCGGAGTCAACCAGTCGTGTTCACACGATATCTAAAAGAAAGAAGAAATTACTGTCACCGACAAACTAATTCACCAGCTTCAAGTTTCTGCTGTGTTGATAATACACTATTTTCAGAGCTGATGTAAGTGATTTGATTTTGATTAAATTGAAATTTTATTTTACAAAAGCAATTTGAAGAGTATTGAGAAATGTCTGTGTTCGCTATATAATAATATGAAATGTAAGCATCATAAAGACCAGTAACAAAACATCAAACAATACCGATATAATAGGGAAACTATAATTAATTCCAACTCAAAATCAAATAAAGGAAGGAAACTTATAAACCAAAATATAGATTATATGCAAATTATTTTGGTTAAATTATTTTTAATCATGATCAAGAGTATATTGTATGGACATAATATGTACCTTTAATTGATGATAATTGTATTAATTTCAAATTGCATTGCTGACATCATAGTAAAGATTATTCATTCTATCACAGTTCAACCGATATCCACTAACGACATGACGGTGTTTCCCTTCCCCAATGTGGAGAGTGTATATTACTCTGTGGGATCCATTCACTTGTACGGGCACTGTAGGAAGTGACAAAAAAACCCACACATGGTGTTACAAGCGTGCTACCGACCAAGGATATACTGTAAGGCTGTAAACGAATTTTGATTTTACATGATGGTTGATCAGTTCAGTTTTATTTACTTGTTTATTGAAAAGGAAACCGTTTATAAAAACAACTTGATGCATTGCTTATTCTATATACAATTGAAATAAAAGGAAACGGAAATTTGGTACTTTTGTCCGTTTCCATACAAATATTTGATTTGAAATGATAAAATCAGACAGTGTTATTTTCCAGGGTTATTCGACTGCAGCTGACATTAATCAGAATGATAACGGTTTGATACAGTCCGGGTGTAACTACCAACGTACCAGTACACTTACATACAATGTGACAAATGAAGACACCAACACCACGTTTATGTGTGAACCGTTCACTGGAACCGTGTGTGGCTCTAATCCAGCCTCACTGATAACATACAAATCCATCAGAAGATGTAAGGGTCAAAAAAGACTTCAAAGAATTCTGATTGACAAAATAAAATACTTAATGAAAAATACTTTTTATTTTTTATCAAAGTTATCAAGAAACAATTTGTAACTTAAATCGATAGATACCATTCTTATGTGATATGTGTTCTCTTAAGTTTGAAATAATTTTCTAAAATCACAAGGAATCTTGTTTCAATTTTTTTATGATTTACGGTAGTCAAATTATCATTTAAATTAAGACACAAACAATACAAAATTGTCCTCACACATTAGGGCTAGCTTTCGCCATGTTTCATTCATCCATTCATTTCATCTATCTGTTACATATATTAATTCATTTCATTCACGCATTCATTTATTCATGGCTAATTATTTTCACGGAATATTTATCGTTATCATTATTCTATGGTTTCACCAATGTTCCTAAGTTACAGACTTTTACGAAGATACTTAAATCATGAACCCTGTTGCAATGGGTTTTAGGAGACACGCATGCTTGTTTCAATTAATCTTCCCATGCATTAACCGTGCACAAATTTCCTCGAGTCATCATCACATCAAATACATTAGTGAACATATTGCAAAAATCATCATTATCTGTGGTGAGTATGTTTGAAAAATCATCATCATCATCATCATCATCATCATTAAAACTAAATAAGCATATCATTATATCCATACTTATCGCAGAGAATAAGACAAACGTTTTTGTCATACATTTGTACTCTTGTTAAACATACAAGAATAATATCATTTAATCAAGCTGCAGAGAAAGTTTGATAAGAAGTTCACATTGTAGTACATGTGTAGACGACCAGTTTTATCAAAAACCTGTGTAAATGTCGGTATTCTACAGAGGCTATATTTTATATGGGCATTAAATAAGTTTCACGTTTTGCGATCTTTTGATAATAAAGAACGAAAGGAACTTCATGACAGGGAATTTCAGAAATTATCTTAAATTAAATTTGATCAATACTAGCTTTAAATTATCACAATAGATTCTTGAATGACTTAATGCTATACAAAGTCTATAAATGACGAAACAAAACACGTTTATTTGCGATGTGATACACAACATTATCTATATCACACAAAGATATACCGTTGTACAATATTACTTTATACAAATGTATGCGTGGTATTTATTTGTAGACGAACCTACAACTACGACGCCTGCTTTGGCTCCAAATACAGGTAGGTTTTGCTCCATTTTTAATTCAGGCGTTAAAATCGATTATAATAATGCCTCCAAAATAAACTGTTAGTATCTGTTTTCTGTCTTCTTACTCAAACATTTGAAGTAGATAATTACCACTCAACCATAACAGATTACGTACTGAGGTTACTGTAACAACTAAAGGTTCATCCATTTCCATTAATAACGTACAAATCCATTGAAAGATGTAGGTATTGAAGTGTATCTATACATTTTGATTTATACAATACATGATCAGGCAATTACCATGTAAAGTCGCAAACTTACTATACAAACAGTGACACAAAGTGAGCAAGCTGCCGTGAAACTTTGATAAGATGTTAACATTGTAGTACATTAGTAAATTAGTTTCACTTTTGGCGACCCTCCAGAAATTTTGATGAATTTAGACCGAAAGGAATTACCAATTACCGATCACAATGCGGATGTGTTATGACCATTCAACGATAGCAAATGTGTTTACTTCCTGAACAGATGACGTCACACCCTGGATCATCGTCGCTGTTATATTCATCATGGCGACTGTCGTCCTCAGTATCATTGTTGCCTTCCTCTGTCGTAAAGTATTAGAATATAAAGGTAACGACGATTTACTTGTTGGTATAATTTATCAAAGACACCAAATTACACATTTGATTAAGCTATGTCAAAAATACAGAGTATGAAATATTGTGAATATGAAACTTGATAATACAGCTGTTTATCCAGTTCTTTGTTTCACCATTGATGGTCATGACCAAAAGTAAGGTAAAGCAGAAGGAATCTGCATAGCAACTATCAATGAGTCCGGTAAATTGCTTAGAACTGCAGGTAAAGTGTATTATCATGTAGATATCGGATATTTTGTAATGCGGTATGGTTGCCTAGTGTTTGTGTAACCGGTGACGCTGTTTAAAGCCTCTGAGACTTAAGGTTATTTTAAAGAGATAAAGTTGTTACTGATATCCTCAGAATTACACATACCTAATTATATCTTATATAAGGAAATACAAAGTTAACGAAATAATAAATAAATGTATAAATGTATAATGCTAATGCGAAATATTATGGTACGATTGTTATGAAGGAAAAAAGATGTCATCATCTTGTTCACTTTAGACATACTAAATATGACTAGTGTGTTTTTCATAATAAGATGGCCTAGTGAGCTTATGCCGTTGTGCGCCTCTGTCGTTTGTCGTCATCACCTTTTTCATTCAAAAGACTACTTCTCAAGAGTCAAGAGACCCAAAGACCTGACAATAGGTCTGCAGCATGCTTTGCTGAAGAGCGAAACAGGCCAACGGGGCCTCTTATTTTTCGAATGTACAAATAAAATGTTGTCGCCACTTTATTAATGAAACGCCAGTCAGTCAGTCTGTATTGGTATTTTTTATTTCATTTTATTTATTCATTTTTCTTATTTATCATGAATCATTGATTATCAACCAAATTATCACATGGAATTACCCGTTACATTAATGATCACTTTTTAATCCACAGAACGTTTACATCAAAGCGTTAATTACGAGGTGGTGAACAGGTAAATATACATGTGTTTAGTTAACAATACGTTGCAACGTTTCCAGAGTGATTGTTTATTATGTCAAATTATTAAGAGACAACAAACCTGACCAGAATATAAACGAAGTAATTACAGAAGAATTGTTTCCAGAAAGAGATAATAGGGCTAACAACCGAGCTTTACATTTATATGAAATCTAGGGTATATCACGTTCTCAAAGTATATAACGAGGCAGTTATAACAAATCTACATAACATAACACGTTGAGTGAGACCATGGTTTTATACTCATTGCAGGACAATTACGGTATCCATCACTTAACTACATAGTTATATACTCATACCTCGACAATTACTTTATCTATCACATAATTACACAGTTTAATACCCATTACTCAACAATAACTGTATCAATTATTTCATTACATGGAGAAGTTTAATATCCATCACTCGATAATTACTTAATTGATTATATGGAACTACTCAGTTGTTTGATTTTTGTAAATATCAATACGTAAAAGGAATCGAACTCGAGAACCGAGAAAAATTAGAAACAAGATATACGGACATCATAGGATAAATACATACGTGTTTCAGAAGGGTTCTCACCGACAGAAATATAGATATATTCTAATAATTTATCCTTTTTTTTCTCACCAAAACAGAGGATTTTCAAGAAATGATGAGCACGTGTACAACACCACGGACAATTACAAAATACCACAAATATAGACTACACAATGCAGCTACGAGGTGTGGATAATCGAACTAAGTGTATAACTGTTGTAACTGAGGGTACACATACCAACAAACTAAGTGTATTACTGTTGTAATCGAGGGTACACATACCAACAAACTTAGTGTATTACTGTTGTAACCGAGGGTACACATACCAACAAACTAAGTGTATTACTGTTGTAACCAAGGATGCACATACCAACAAACTAAGTGTATTACTGTTGTAACCAAGGATACACATACCAACAATCTAAGTGTATTACTGTTGTAACCAAGGATACACATACCAACAAACTAAGTGTATAACTGTTGTAACCGAGGGTACACATACCAACAATCTAAGTGTATTACTGTTGTAACCATGGATACAAATACCAACAAACTTAGTGTATTACTGTTGTAATCGAGGATACACATACCAATAAACTAAGTGTATTACTGTTGTAACCAAAGATACACATACCAACAAACTAAGTGTATTACTGTTGTTGTAACCAAGGATACACCTACCAGCAAACTAACTGTATTACTGTTGTCACAAGGATACACATACCAACAAACCATGTGTATTACTGTTGTAACCAAGTATACGCATACCAACAAACTAAGTGTATTACTGTTGTAACCAAGTATACGCATACCAACAAACTAAGTGTATTACTGTTGTGGTAACCAATGATACGCAAACCAACAAACTTTTTTGGTTAGTGACTTTTTGACTTCAACCTTTGATCCTGTGACCTTGAAATGTAGTGAAAATGATTCCTTAATTTATCCCTACAAATGCTTAAAGTTTTACAAAAAATGTCGCTTCATTCTAGGAACACTACTCTTTGAAGTTTGAACCTTTAAACCTTAAACCTTTCTCACAATGATACTCATATAAGTGACTCATATGACTCATATATACTCATTTCCATAGAATCTAACTCATAACGCCCCTTATATGGCCTTTAAAGCCCTTTATGTTGTGCTTACTTCTTGCGGTTGCAGTTAGGCTTAGAGCTTACCAAGTTTGATTTTGATTAACACAACTGTTTTTGAGTAAGCAACATTGTTACATTCTGCCCCTTTTCTGTCCCATCCCTATTGGGTCAGTAAGGCACCTTTAGGTATGATACGGATGCCGATAAGATGCTGTCTGCCAAGTTTAATTGAAATATCTCCACTAGTTTTTGAGAACAGGTCAATTAAAGAATATTCTTACATTTGGTCCCGTTTTGCCCTAATATAAGCCTCAGAGAGACGCTACCACCTTTTGTATACATACGTAAATCTTCTCCGCTTGTGCATACATTCTACCAAATATTGTATATTCTATTACTTATCTTGACCATGTGCTTGCTGCCATTTTTGGTTGAAATCCAACTAGTGTTTCTTAAAGAAGTCGACAATGTAACGAGTAAACGACGGAGGACGCATGACTCATGATGACACAAAACAAGGGCCCAATGGGCCCGAATCGCTCACCTGCAATGCAGTGATTTTTTCAAATATGGATCCTGCAGTTATTTGAAAGCATGCTACAGGGCTAATATAATGTATCTCGGCACTTTGGCTATTCAGACGTTATTTAAAGATTTAAGCATACTTGACTGACGTGACCTTGAATGTCAGTCAGAGTCATTCATTTGAGCAAATTTTGTAGCCCTTCACCTCAGCTTGCTACAGGCCCAACATCAAGTCCCTGGGCCGCTTGGTTATTGAGAAGAAGTGATCTGTGTGATCTTGAATGAAGGTCAAGGTCATTTATTTGAATAACCTTTGTAGCCCTTCACCCAAGCATGCTACAGACCCAATACCAAGTCCCTGGGCCTCTTGATTAGTGAGAAGTCGTTTGAAGATTATAGCCTATTTGACCCATGTGACCTTGAATGAAGGTCGAGGTCAATTATTTGAACAAACCTGGCAGCCCTTCACCCCAGCATGCTACAGGCCCAATATCAAGTCCCTGTGCCACTTGGTTATTGAGAAGTCGTTTAAATAAAAAAAATTGACGCCGGACGGATGGACGAAACGACAGACGCCGCACCACGACATAAGCTGCAGGCAAGTGAGCTAAAAACGTACATAACACAGAATTACCCCAGATACCAAACTCATATTTCTGCAGAGAAAGAAACAAATAATATTCTACATACACGATTAAGAACTCCTGCCAGTATATTGATACTTAATAAGAGTCAACCTTGTAGAATATCATAGAGTAAGGATTGGGAATGCTATTAACAATCTCATAAAGTGATTCCAGAAGTAGTGTGGGTGAAATCTATTAAACATCAAACTTAGCTGTCAATGGTGATAGACTTGCCAACAAGACATCACAAAAATGGGGAACCCTGGGCTGTTACGGCAGAAAGAATGACGATTCATTGGTAGCCATCACCACACGACATTGTGCACAAGCAGGGGATATGATGCAAATAACTGATGAAGATGACAGTTTGGTGGAGTTTGGTAACTGCACAGAAAGCTACGATCAAGAAGATGTTGACATCGCAATCATAAAGTGCAAAGCGGACATATCCAATGTGATACACACTTTCGTAATGAAAAAGGCGATCTTTGCGAAGCGTCCGTATATCAGAAGGACTACTTAAAGAGTTGGCAGGACCAACTACAGCAATTGCATACGCTGGTGGTGCGCATGTGTGTGATGAAGAAGGCATCATAATTAGCGGCAACTCGGACAACGACTTCTTCTCAGAACCGGGAGATAGTGGCTCTATCGTATTCTTCTTTGATCCGACTGACGTAGACAACAGACGTGTAAAGCTGCTATCCATCGTCTCCATACAGATCGGGATCAGATCATACATGTAGGATTGGAAAACCAGCTAAAATTTAGCTTATTTCTTTCTTAAAAGAAACATTTAAAACGAAAAACAAAATGCTCTGTTGACTTGGTGTCCTAGGCTCGGTTATAACCGGAACAAGGACGTTAAGCCCCATCAATCAATCAATCAATCTGTTGACTTCCATGCACGATACTAGAGGTTGGTCCAAAAGTAGGAAAACGTTTGCGTTATTGCTTAATGATTTAACTCCTTGACGATATAATCATACAAAGCAACCAACCAAGTTTTAAATGTCTTTAATCAATACAATTACAGTTTAGAATGATTTATACACAAGATCACTGCACAGAAAAAAGTGATAAAAAAGAAAACAATAAAGATAACAATATATTGCAAATGATGAAGATATTCTTACTTCCAATTAAAGATGGGTTTTCACATATTTATGCTCAATTATCGTTTTCCCGTTAAAATATAGATACTATAAATATCAAGTACAGATTGATGTACCAGGTAGATAGGAAATAATGCCTGCGTTCACTATTATTCTAATGAAAAAAATCTATATGCATTATAGGTGTCATTGTGTCATCTGATGGGCTGTTTTTTCCCAAATATTACATTGGTGTTTTTTCCGAATCTGACCAGGCCGAGAATTAAAGCATAATTAATGTTGGTGAGGATAAAATTTGAGAAGAAAAAAAAGTGTTCTTTTTTTAAAAATTTCATTACTTATATTGAACGTTACTTAACAAAGCTAGTATTTTACATAAAGGTCATCACTTTGGCCATCCAGGAAAAACTTATATCAACTAGTCAATATTTTCATTAGAACAAAAAAATATATACATGTACATCATACAATCATCGCCTTTTATTGAGGCCTCGATGAACAAACACTTGACCAGGTCCATAAATATTATAGTCTCGTGTACACCTCCACAAAATGCAATAAATTTATTGAGGCCTCGATGAACAAACACTTGACCAGGTCAGTATAGTCTCGTGTACACCTCCACAAAATGCAATAAATTTATTGAGGCCTCGATGAACAAACACTTGACCAGGTCAGTATAGTCTCGTGTACACCTCCACAAAATGCAATAATTGTATAATGTGCAGGCCAATACCCATGAACATATAATAACACCTGTATAATGATAATAATATGCTCATGAGATTTATATACAGATTTGTTATTTTGTGGTAAAATATATTTAAATCTAACTACAAATGTCATTAAAAGATCAAAAACAGTTTTATTTCCTTGTCTAACCTTTGGGACAAACTCATTCATTTGACTGCACCATACATCACAGCTCAGTACATTAGAAATCAGGGCATCCAGTAGACCCGTAACAGTATGTTTTTGACATTCCAAAATCAGATTTGACCCTTGGGTTTGAAGAAACATGTCTATATTTTTACCATTGTATGGCACTGCCACTATATAACCCTACCAATTCAGTTGCGAGTTCACCAGCTTATGAACTGCCAACTGAAATTTGAATTTGAAAATTTCAAAAAAAAATCGCACCACAAATAAAAAATCGCAGATGGTAAATATAAGCATTGACTTATGTTTTGATCCCTCATATTTCTGAGAAATAGTGATTTGACTTCTGAAATTGCTGAAGTCAAGGGTCAACTGGATGCCCTGGTTATGAAATTTAACATTACTCCACATCTTCCATTTTTGAAGACATTTATCAAACACGTACTCCATGGTTCTTCATTAGTGTACATTAGTGTAAATTACAAGGTTTTCTCGGGGTTTCCTTGCTGTTTTTCTATTAGAAAGAGGTCGATCTCAGAACTAAACAGTACATGGTAGAATAGAAATAATCAACTTTGACTCGTGTATTGTTGCAGGATATACAACTCGGACTCGGATATTTTGCAATTTTAATTAATAACTCAGGCCTGTGGCCTTCGTTATTAATTAATTGCAAAATATCCTCGTCCTCGTTGTATATCCTGCAACAATACACGAATCATCGTTAATTATTTCTTAATTAATGATGGGCACTTAGTACAATGTGCCATATTTGCTTAAGATTATAAAGAATCCTACTTCACACATTTTTCCTAAATATACAATACTTGTATAGGTACATGTGTATACATGTAGGTCAAACATTATGCAAATAAAACAAAAATTATATACCATCGAAACTTTGGTATTTAGATGAGATGAGATAAATGAGAAAGTGTCACACAGTATATTTGCACCACTACAATATATTCTCGTGATGATAACATTAATATGGTATCCATGTAACATGTGTATATTCTCATGGTAATTTGAAAAATGTCCAAGAAATATACTGAATTCTGTACTTTCGTTCAGATATTTTTTCACCTATTGTTAACAGATATTGCCCAATATAACAAAACGTTAGAAAAGACACACAAAAAAACATCAGAAAAGCATTGAGACTAATGTTGAGAAAGAACTGAAAATATCAAACAGTAATGATTCTTGTATATAATATATGATTAATACAAATATTATCACTTCTAAAACATAAAACTAAATTAAAATATAATGAAATTTATAAAATATAATCATCAAAAATTCTAATTTGTTTGATGTGTTTATCACCTTATGAATAGCCAGGGCAATTTTAGACAGGGTCGCCTTGTAGTAATTGGTGACTACCTCACATGATAAAATAGGAGAGGCCTGTCACATTCCATACAGACCAGTTAGCAGTGTCTTGCCCAAGGACACAACCATAACAGCACAGATCGGGTTGTTTCTCAGCTTCATGAGAAACACAAACAGCCACAGTTAGGGAGTGTTGGACCTTGCACCTCAGGTCTTCACTTGGGGTTACATGGCCACGCTCTAAGTGACTCAGCTATCACAATCTCCATGGGTAAAAAGTCTATATATGAATATAAATATATAATACAAGAGATCCCAGAGGGATCTTGGCGCCCACCATTGAATGATCTTCATAAGTTCCATGTCAGATTGATCTTTTCTCTACTTTTCCCTTCATTTTACTAATCTGTGCAAATTGAGACATCCCTCCAGTACTTTTCAAACAAAGGAATCCTAGCTATATAAGAAATTTGAGATTTAACGATAATGGCTGTTTGTTTGCCAGGTTGTTTTCAGGACAGACTGGTCCAAAAATGCAATACAAGGGACCAGGGGGAACCTACTATGGAGCAAGATCCATTCAGTACTTTGAGAAATAGAGATAACAAACTTCAATTGTCAAAATCCAAGATGGCGGTCTGTCGGCCATATTGTTTTCCAATTGATCTCAAAATGCAATAAGCATAAAGAGGCACCAAGGGGAACCTCCATATGAAATTTGAGAAAGATCCCTTCAGTACTTTCTCAGAAATAGCGATAACAAACTTCCAATTGTCAAAATCCAAGATGGCTGCCTGTTGGCCATGTTGTTCTCAGATTGGTCTCAAAACGCAATATGCATAACTAGGCACCGAGGGAAACTTACATATGAAATTTCAGAAAGATCCATTCAGTACTTTCTCAGAAATAGTGATAACAAACTTCAATTGTCAAAATCCAAGATGGCTGCCTGTCGGCCATGTTGTTTTCTGATTGGTCTCAAAATGCAATATGCATAACAAGGCACCAAGGGAAACGTACATATGAAATTTCAGAAAGATCCATTCAGTACTTTCTCAGAAATAGAGATAACAAACTTCAATTGTCAAAATCCAAGATGGCTGCCTGTCGGCCATGTTGTTTTCTGATTGGTCTCAAATCGCAATATGCATAACTAAGCACCAAGGGGAACCTACATATGAAATTTGAGAAAGATCCCTTCAGTACATTCTCAGAAATAGCGATAACAAACTTCAATTGTCAAAACCCAAGATGGCTGCCTGTCGGCCATGTTGTTTTCCAATTGGTCTCAAATCGCAATATGCATAACTAGGCACCAAGGGGAACCTACATATGAAATTTGAGAAAGATCCCTTCAGTACTTTCTCAGAAATAGCGATAACAAACTTCAATTGTCAAAATCCAAGATGGCTGCCTGTCGGCCATGTTGTTATCCGATTATTCTCAAAACGCAATATGCATAACTAGGCACCAAGGGGAACCTTCATATTATATTTGAGAAAGATCCCTTAAGCACATTCTCAGAAAAAGCGATAACAAACTTCAATTGTCAAAATCCAAGATGGCTGCCTGTCGGCCATGTTGTTTTCCGATTGGTCTCAAAACGCAATATGCATAACTAGGCACCAAGGGGAACCTACATATGAAATTTAAGAAAGATCTCTTCAGTACTTTCTCAGAAATAGCGATAACAAACTTCAATTGTCAAAATCCAAGATGGCTGCCTGTCGGCCATGTTGTTTTCCGATTGGTCTCAAAATGCAATATGCATAACTAGGCACCAAGGGGAACCTACATATGAAATTTCAGAAAGATCCATTCAGTACTTTCTCAGAAATAGCGATAACAAACTTCAATTGTCAAAATCCAAGATGGCTGCCTGTCGGCCATGTTGTTTTCTGATTATTCTCAAAACGCAATATGCATAACTAGGCACCAAGGGGAACCTTCATATGAAATTTGAGAAAGATCCCTTAAGCACATTCTCAGAAAAAGCGATAACAAACTTCAATTGTCAAAATCCAAGATGGCTGCCTGTCGGCCATGTTGTTTTCCGATTGGTCTCAAAACGCAATATGCATAACTAGGCACCAAGGGGAACCTACATATGAAATTTAAGAAAGATCTCTTCAGTACTTTCTCAGAAATAGCGATAACAAACTTCAATTGTCAAAATCCAAGATGGCTGCCTGTCGGCCATGTTGTTTTCCGATTGGTCTCAAAATGCAATATGCATAACTAGGCACCAAGGGGAACCTACATATGAAATTTGAAAAAGATCCCTTCAGTACTTTCTGAGGATTAGCGATAACAAGAATTGTTTACGGACGGACGGAGGGACGGACGGAGGGACGGACGGACGGACGGACGGAGGGACGGACGGACGACGGACCACGGACGCAGGGCGATTTGAATAGCCCACCATCTGATGATGGTGGGCTAACAAGACAAAAGTAATTTTTCTTAATTGTTCTGAGTTTGATAAATCAATTAATATATGCAGACAATCCAGAGTTTAATT